>NC_140492.1:2902500-2932500 GCF_964271855.1 Acomys minous
TTTTCTCCCGATAAAGAACCGTGTTTTTGTGATCATGAACAACTCTCAGACAGAATGGTGCACAAAGTGAAGCAGACACACAAGAAAATTTTAGGAGTCCACTTTCATAGATGTTAGGAAATAATGAAGTAAGCTGTAGAGCTCAGAAAGTAAAGCATGGGCTATAAAACTCAAGACCGGGAAGGTGGCGGGCGTGCCATTAGTTAAGCAGCCACTCGTGATTTGTAAAGTTGTCTGTAGACGCGGTGTATTTTGCAAAATATAAAAGTAGTTATAAAGAACGCTGTTGTTCTAGTTAACGTTTCTATTGCTGTGATCAAACACCATGACCAAAAGCAAACTGGGGGAGGAAAGCGTTTGTAGCTTTACTTCCCATCAGCGAAGGAAGCCAGGGCAGGAACTCCAGCAGGGCAGGAACCTGGAGGCAGGAGCTGACGCAGAGGCCATGGAGGGTGCTGCTTACTGGCTTGCTCCTCATGGCTTGCTCAGCCTGATTTGTTATAGAGTCCAGGACCACAGCTCACGGTGGCTCCACCCACCATGGGCTCACCTACAGCCTGCTCTTATGGAGGCATTTTCTCCATTGGGGTTCTGTCCTCTGAGATGACTCTAGCTTGTGCCAAGTTGACATGAAATTAGCCAGTACAACATCCTGATTGCTTCAAATACAAAGTTTTTGGATCCTGGTAATGTTTAAGTGGTAGACCGCAAACAGGCCCATGTAACCTCAGCACATGTTTGTCTGAGGTCAGTGCCTCCTCGGATGCTGCTTGTTATATAATCATTGTGATAAAGGGCACAGGGAGAGTAACCAACCCTTTGTACAAAGAAGCTTCCCTCCCTCTCTGCCTCCCTGCCTCCCTCACTCTCCCGCCTGACCTCCCCTTCCGTCTGCTTTCTTGTCTCAGTACTGGGAGTTGAACCCAGGGCTTCATATAAGACAGACAGTGTGGAGCTACATCCCTCCCCCTCTCCCTCCCTCTCCCTCTTGTCTCCCACCCCTCCTGTCCCCTTCCCCTTCCCCCTCCTCTCCCTCCTTCCTCCTCTCCCTCCCCCCTCTCATCCCCTTCCCCTCCTCCTCCTCCCCCTCCTCTCCCTCCCAAGCCAGTGAGTTAACCCAGCACATATCCTTTCCCCTTCCTTTCCTCCCTCCTTCCCTCACCTCCCCTCTCCTTTCTTCCTTTTTTCTTTCTCGGGGTCTCATGTGTCCTACCCTCACCTCAAACTGTTAGCCCATTACGGACTGTAGCTTGCTATATAGACCAGGCAGGGCTCAGACTTCAGGCCATCCCCACCTGCCTCTGCCTCCTGTGTGCTAGGATTACAGGTGTGTGCCATCATGCCAGTTCGCGCTCTCTCTCTCTCTCTCTCTCTCTTTCTCTCTCTCTCTCTCTCTCTCTCTCTCTCTCTCCCTCCAATGACAAAATCAAGGGTTGTAGTCCCTGGCTCAGGAGGCAGTGTGTGCACTCCCCAAATCACAGCCAGCACTCAGCTGTGGGGCAATCACAGCTTGGCAACACTTGTTTGTGGCTTTACTGTGTGTGGGAACAGATGCCAAGGGCTGCTCTGTTATAACGATGCCTGCTGAGCTCACCGGTGGCAGAGGTGGTAGGCTGCACTGTCCTCTGGGACTGTCATTGTCTCACTGGAGTGGCGAGGATGCTTGTGTGAGGTCCTGCATTGCCACAGAACCAGCTACGCCCACCCATTGGTATCAGGCTGCTTCTCTTAGTGGGTGGGTGGGTAGACGGGTTATCACACTCCCATCAGCCGCCAAGAGGAGGAAATTGGTGGTGCCTGGGGCACCTTAGGGGTGAGACTCCCTTCTATGAGTGGTTGTCAATTGCTGGTCTGATTAATTCCTGGGGCTTCAAGAACCTCTAACAGTGATTAAATATCACCACATACACGCGTGTCATCTTTATATGTGCATTTATTGCATTGGCCTTTCCAGTTCCATCACTAAGGTTGCAGCACATGCTGACCTTGCTCTTTCTGTCATGCGGGGCCACAAGCACCTACAATATCTTTCCAGAAGCTCAGAGACAAACGTGAGTGAGAGAAAGGCATTCCTGTCTCTCAGGACCTTATTTTCTTGTCAAGAGGAATCAATAGTAATTAAGTCCATGGAGTGTTAACCATGATGGCGTAGACAGGCCAGGTAAGGGCAGAGGGGCCTGAGCCGGAAGGAGGCGAAGGAGCTCCGGGCCGGGGTCCTCAGAGCTTCCTCCAGGCCTGGGAAGAACATGTATAAACATTGTCATCCATACAGCAGAAGCTGGACCTCTGTCAGTCCTGGGCGGCCGGAGGGAGGCAGCGTTGTGGACAGCCTTGTCAGAAACAGGAACAAGGGCTAAAGCACTCACCACTCACCGTAAAAGCCTGGGGCCTGAGTTGAGTGCCTGGAACCCACATGACGGGGAAGGGAGGGGGCTGCCGTCTGCTGTCCTCCACAGCTGGGCCTTGAATTGCCTGAGGCGCGCGCGCACACACACACACACACACACACACACACACACACACATACACACACACACACACACACACACACACACACACACACACACACAGTGTAATGACCGTAGTCAGGGCTGGAAAAGGCTGCACTGGCCAAATGAAACAAAGGCAGCCTAGGGAACGTTGTCAACATGCTGTGGGTGGGACTCAAGCACATCACTGGGCACCGCTTAAAAGAGCCATAATTTTGTAGGCAAAAATAGTGTAATTCTAAATTTGAGGCTTTTTAGTGTGTTTTTGGAAAAAATCTGAACAAAACACCAACAAATGAAATGTTTGCTTTTTCTTGCCCTCTGGTCCCATACCATATGTCACAGTAATCTCCCAGGTGTCACCAACATGGCAGGTTGCACACAGAGGCGAGGCCAGGGACTGCCTGCCCCCAGACACTCTCCAGGAAACACAGGCATATTAGTTTTGCCTCAGAACAATTAGGACCCGGTCGCTGTGCTTTCAGCTGTAGCTTCTCCTGGAAGAACCTTCTCCAATTGCACAATCATCGCTGGGCGCCTCACACTCACCGTGATTTCCACATTCATTTTACAAGCTATAGCTTGTCTCCCAACGTAAAGCACACCAGATTGTAAACCCAAGCGAGGGAACAGAATGTTCTCTGGGCTCAGAAATGCCACACATTTTGCCTCCTCTCGTTTAATAATATAGAACTTGTCTAAACAAATTTAGCCCAGGCTCTTCACTAATCCCTGTTAGGACAAGCAAAGGGTGAGCTAAGTGTCATGTTGTAAAGGACTTAGAATCAAGGGGGGGGGAGGGGAGGGAGAGAGAGGAGGGAGAGAGAGAGAGAGAGAGAGAGAGAGAGAGAGAGAGAGAGAGAGAGAGAGAGGAGAATGCCTAGACCAGAAAGAAATGGGGAGACTCTGTATATGTTGGGGGACACTTTTCTTCTTCTTCTTCTTCTTCTTCTTCTTCTTCTTCTTCTTCTTCTTCTTCTTCTTCTTGTTCTTCTTCTTCTTTTCCCTCTCTCTCTCTCTCTCTCTCTCTCTCTCTCTCTCTCTCTCTGGAAACAGGGTTTCTCTGTGTAGCCTTGATTGTCCTGGACTCACTGTATAGACCAGGCTGGCCTAGAACTCACAGTGATCCCTCTACCTCTGTCTCCCAAGTGCTGGGATTACAGGCGTTCGCCACCGCGCCTGGCTGCACTTTTCATTTTTGATAAAACCAACCAGACTTTTGCCCCTTTTGGTCACAGTTAGAGTGACAGGCAAAAATTGGTTACACCACCTCCTTCCAAGTGGACGTACAGTCTCGTCCCACGGCGGCTCATTGTCCCCCACCTAAAGTCCCGCACTCGGAAGAGGCACATGCTTACAGCCCTGTATGTACAACTGCTCCTCCACTTCTCCACAAGCAAAGTAAGTTTACTTTCTCAGAGATATGAACAGCGCAACCATGGCTGGGCCTGTGTGCAAGCCATGGGTGTGGTTGTCTGGCTAGTCAAGAGGCCTCTGGGAAACGGCACCCCCTGCTGGGGAGGCAGAGGATTCCCCAGGCTTGCCCTGGGGTGGGCCTTCTGAGGAACCTAGGACACAGGGACAGTGCACACAGCTTCGCTGGGGTGGCAGCTGGGAGGCTGAGGGTGGAGCCTCCAGGCCTGTGTCTGCAGCTGGTGATTCTCACTCAAAGCTTTGCTTCCTCGCGTGCTGCTGGTGTCGAGCCCTGGCCTCTCTAGGCTGGGTTGTGTCCGCTGCCCTGCAGGAGACATGTTGAAGCCCTTAATCCCAGCACCTCAGAATGTGAGAGTGTGCGGAGATAATTCCTTTACAGAGGAAACTAGGGTAACCGGAGGCCAGCAGGGTGGGCCCCAGTGCAAGAAGACCATGCCTTGATGAAGAGACATCAGGACACAGACACCCACGGAGGGATGCCTCCATGAGGGAAAAGGAGGAAGGGAAGAGGCCTCAGAAGGGCCCTTACTCACCAGTGTGTTAGCTTAGAAACAAAGGGGCCCCAGAGAGTGACACTGGGTGGAATCAAACCCCGGGCAAAGGACTTACTCTAGAAAGATGGCGTGGTGGGGACGAAAGGCTTCCACTTGTCAGGAAGAACAGTTTTCTCTGTTAGGGCCCCTTGCGAGAGAGTAAGGAGAGGGCAGGCATGTGCGCTAAGCGATGGGCCCAAGGTATGATGGCAGCACCCAGTTGGAAACATTTGGGGCCATTTTTGTTTGTTTTTATGTTTAAATTTGAGCCGACACAGATGTTTAAAAGGTGCCAAGGATGCTCCTGTGTAAGCAGAGGAGGCAGCCCTGGAGTGTGAGAAATTATGAAGCAGTGTTTAGTCCAGTCTGAAGCTTTGCACACACTGAGGCCTCCTGGATACGGTGGGTGGTGCAGAGCTGTCACACTAGCACTTAGGAGGTGACGGTCTGGGGGTCAGGAACTCAGGGGCATCTTCAGCTACACGGTGAATTTGAGGCCAACTTGGGATACTTGCATCCCTGTCTCAGGTGACAGACAGATGTATGAGAGTTTGCCTGAATGTGTGTGCGCCAGGTACATGAAGTGCCCACAGTGGCCGCAAGAGGGTCTGGGATCCCTTGGAGCCTGAGAGACACAGTTGTAAGCCACCCAAATGCAGGCCCTCTGCAAGAGCAGCGGGTGCTCTCAGCTGCTGAGGCATCTCCCCAGGCCCCTCCTGTGGTCTTCTCTCCACTCGGGTCTTAATGTGAAGCTCTTTGTTGGTTCCGCTCTCTGAGGGATGTCAGCATTCTCTCCATCACAAACACACTCATTTACAACAAGGAGCCATGTTTACTCAGCCCCTTGGGATGTCTCTGATGATTGACACCGACGATGGTCAATGGCAGGATATAGAAGGCAAACCTCGGGGCTTGTCTGTGAGTCTGAGAGTGGGGGCAGCTTATAGAGTAGGTTTCTCAGTGGAGAGACTCACCCTAGCTGCAGCTGACACCACCCCAGAGGCTGGCGTCATTGTTGTTAGCCTTAGTTGTCAACTTCATGCACCAGGGAAGGGGCACCCGCCATTGAAGGTTTCTATCTGACTGGCCTGTGGGTGTTTTCTTGATTGGTGGTTGATACAGGAGGGTCCAGCCCACTGTGGGCGGAGCCACTCCTGGGCAGGTGGTCCTGGGTTTTACAAGAATGCAATTTAAGCAACTTAAGCAAGCCAAGGGGATGTAAGCCGGGAGACCACAATCCTCCACAGTGGCTGCTTCCGTTTCTGCCTCCAGGTCCCTGCCTTGAGTTCCTGTCTTGACATCCCTCAGCATGCACTGTGGCCTGTGAGCCAAATGACCTCTTCCTCCCTAAATTGGTTTTGGTCGCTGTTTTACCACAGCAGCTAAAATCAAACCGAGACAGGGCAGTCCAGGACTGAATACAAAGAAAAATAGCTGAGGATAGGTAGTCGCTGCTTTCTGCTTCCTGCCTGTGGATACAATGTACCCATGTCTCAGGCTCCTGCTGCCGTGATAGACTGTACCCCTCCACGGTGAGTCAAAAAAATGTTCCCCTCCCTTTAAATTGCGTCTTGTCAGGTGTTTGATTGGTCCCAGGGATGAGAAAGTGGCTGATGCAGGCTGCCTACTTCGAAGCATCTAGCAGTGGCACTGTGATGTATGTGACTGCATCTATGTCTGGTTTGAACTCGCCTCCCTTATGGCTGCTTTTACTTCTTTCTACATGTGTATTTCAGCTACTTTGCTCTTTCAAGTATCCATTTTTGTTCTTCTGAGATATCATGTGTGCTCAGCAGTGGGAGGCGAGGGGACAGCACACTCGTGTGCTTTGCGGTGTTGCGTTTGAGCTAAGACCTGTGCAAGCCCAGTCGCCACGGGAAGGGGAGCAGCGATGTGGCTGGTCACAGCGTGCTGGATGGACCTTCCAGTCGCCAGGCTCTGGGACATCTGGCTGATGGCCGTTAAGTACGCTCACAGAGACCTTGTCCTGTGGGCTGGGGATGTAGCTCAGTGGATAAGCGTTTGCCCAGCGCGCACAAGCCGGGTATGAGGTGCACACTGGTAGTCTCAACCCTAGACAGGTGCAGGCCCGAGCATCAGGAGTTCCGGGTCATCACTGCCTACAGGCAGTTAGAAGACAGCGTAGACGATTTCAGACCCTGCTTCAAAACAAACAAGAACACTGCGCTACACCAAAATGGTTTACCATCATCGTATCTACAACTGGCTTCAATCTTATCGTATAACAGCGCACGACTTCCCTGGCCGTATCCTGAAATGTACCTTGTTTATTATTTTGCTTATTCCATAAGGCTTAAGTAAATTTCAATGTGTGCCATGAGAATCTCACCATGAAATTCTCCCTGTCTTATCAGCACAAAAGGGTGGGAACAACCTGCTTCCCTGATAATTTCCGGGTAGTTTCAGATTAAATTTCTTTCCAGACTACTTGGAGCTGTAAATATCTCTCCTGGGGGAAGCACTGCCTTCGGCTTGCTAATTTCATCTGCAGGAAGGAAGTGGCGTTGTTCTGCTTCATACGGAGCCGGAGCCTGCTGCACAGGGAGGAGCCCGCTATCTGAGGAGGTGTTTTAATAAGCTGGCTCCGTAATTGTGTTTCCTCTCCGCTAAATAACAAAAAGTCCCACCCTACTGGGCTCCATCTCCCTAAATTATTTTCTGGTTTTAATTGTGCCATTTCCCACAAGCGTCTAATTTAATTATAAGATCGGGCCGCTTTTTGGGCGGAAAGCTAGCCTGCCTGTTAAGAGTGCTGGGACTCAAGAGCACAGAGGTGGGAGAAAGCCGGCTTATTCGTTTACTAGAGTGAGCAAGGCAAGACAAGGCCCAGCGCTTGCCGGCCTCGTTTGCTCACATCTTTGAAGGTCAGTCAGGGGCTGATGGAGATGCTCCCCCTGAGCTGAGCTACATCAGTGGCGGTGGCATAGGCTACCCACGCACTCCAAAGGCCCAGTTCTTGGTTCTGGGAAGTGACGTCAATTAAAAATCCTTTACCTCTGCCGAAAGGCTAATGTCTTACTTTTCCTGTTGCTGTCATAAACTTCTCTGGCAAACGTGCGTGGCAGAGTATCCACATACATGTACACATGTGTGGGGGAGTATATGTGCATACACACATGAGGAGTATATGCACATGCATGTACACACGTGTGTAGGCAGTATATGTGCACATGTGTACACATGTGCATGGAGAGTATATTGTACACGTGTACACATGTACACATGTGTGTGGGGAATATATGTGCATACATGTACACATGTGTGTGGGGAGGACAGAGAAGAATTTTAGTGTTGCTTCTCAGGCATATCTACATTGCTTTATTTTATTGTATTTTAAAAAAATATTTTGAGATAGTGTTTCTCAGTGGCTGGGAACTCAGCAGGGGAGCCACATGCCCTGGCCAGTGAGCCGTGTGGTCCTCTTGTCTCCATCTCCTCAGGTGCCATCAGGCTTGGCTTTTTTGGAGGGGGTCTCTAGTGACAGGGTCTCACTGTGCATCCTTGGCTGGCCTGGAACTCTGGCTCAAGGGCGTCTTGGTCTCAAACATGACTAGGGTGGGGCAGGAGCGAGCAGTGCACGAAGCCACATTCCCTCCCTGGGTACAGGCTCTGTGCTTTCTTTTATTGGAGGAGAGGGTTGGGTGCCTCAGAAACGGAGCAGGAAAATAGGAGGCGATGTGACAGGGACCCAGTGTCCTCCTCACTGCCTAGTCTGCCTGGAACGGGAGCACATGGAGAGCTGCGCCCATGGTGTTACAGGTTTCTTCTTGGTTCAGTTCATGAAAAACCGACTCTTAAGGTTGTTCCTGCGCCGAAAAGACAGGAAAGGATAAGGGCAGTGATTTAGCTAGGGTTTCCATTGCTGTGAAGAGACACCATGACCACGGCAGCCCTTATAAAGGAAAACATTTCACTGTGGCTGACTTACAGTTCAGAGGTTCAGTTCGTTACCATCATGCTGGGAAGCATGGAGGCGTGCAGGCAGACATGGCGCTGGAGAAGCTGAGAGCTCTACATCCTGATCTGCAGGCAGCAGAAGGAGACTGTGGCCATAGTGGGTATAGCTTGAGAGCAGCAGACCTCAAAGCCCGCCCACACAGGGACACACTTCCTCCAACAAGGCCACACTTCCTAATAGTGCCACCCGCTATGGGCCAGGCATCGGCACCCCCGAGCCTATGGGGGCCATTTCTAGTCACACCACCACAAGGCCGAGTTGTAAAGAGGAAGGGAGGGAGAAAAAGAGGAGTGATGGGAGGCTTATGTGATCAAGGTATATTTTGTATATGCATAAAAATGTCATAATGAAGTCCGCTCATGTCTACTTAAAATGTGGTAATAAAAAACTAAAGTACACCAAGCCAAAAAGGAAAAGTGTTGATGTTCTGAGCTGGGGACTCAACTTTTCCTTACCTTTCATGTTCCCCTCCCCACCCCAAGACAGGGTTTCTCTATGTAGCCTTGGCTGTCCTGGACCAGGCTGGCCTCGAACTCACAGAGATCCACCTGCCTCTGGCTCCCGAGTGCTGGGATTAAAACATGTGCCACCAAGCCTGGTTTTCCTTGCCTTGCCTTTCACTATTCTTTCTTTTATTATTTAAAAAAAAACTTGTATATGCATGGGGCTGGAGAGATGGCTTGGCAGTTAAGAGCACTGGCTGCTCTTCCCGAGGACCCAGGTTCAATTCCCAGCACCCACATGGCAGCTCACAACTGGCTGTGACTCTAGTCCCAGGGGACCCGATGCCGCCTTCTGGCCCTGACATGCACCAGGCATGCATGCAGTGTAGTCATACATGCAGGCAAAACCCACCATACACATAAAGATGAAAATAAATTAGTGGAATGCATGTGTGTATGTATGCATGCGTGTCTGTGTCTGTGTGTAGATGCATTTGTATGCATGTGTGCATATGTATGTGTGTGTATCTGTGTGTATATATGTGTATATCTGTTTCTATGTGTGTACATGCATATGTATCTGTCTATGTGTGCATATGTCACACTGTGTGTGTCCCTGTGTGTATGCATGGGGATTCATGTATGCATGTGTACTGTGCATATGTGTCTGTGTGGGTACATGTGTATGTTGTCTGAGGTGTGCATAGGCCATGGCAGTGGGTGCTATATGACTTTCTGCCTTATTCCCTTGAGATGTTCTTAGTGAACCTGGGGCTTACTGGGGTTTGACAAAGCTGGAGAGTAAGCCCATGGGATTCTCCAGTCCCACCTCCACCTTAGCGCCTGGTCACAGGTACACAGCCATGTCCACCTTAGCGTCTGGTCATGGGTACACAGCCATGTCCACCTTAGCATCTGGTCACGGGTACACAGCCATGTCCACCTTAGCGTCTGGTCACGGGTACACAGCCATGTCCACCTTAGCGTCTGGTCATGGGTACACAGCCATGTCCACCTTAGCGTCTGGTCACGGGTACACAGCCATGTCCACCTTAGCGTCTGGTCACGGGTACACAGCCATGTCCACCTTAGCGTCTGGTCACGGGTACACAGCCATGTCCACCTTAGCGTCTGGTCACGGGTACACAGCCATGTCCACCTTAGCGGCTGGTCATGGGTACCAGCCATGTCCACTTTAGCGGCTGGTCACGGGTACACAGCCATGTCCACCTTAGCGTCTGGTCACGGGTACCAGCCATGTCCACTTTAGCGGCTGGTCACGGGTACACAGCCATGTCCACCTTAGCGTCTGGTCACGGGTACACAGCCATGTCCACCTTAGCGGCTGGTCATGGGTACCAGCCATGTCCACTTTAGCGGCTGGTCACGGGTACACAGCCATGTCCACCTTAGCGTCTGGTCACGGGTACCAGCCATGTCCACTTTAGCGGCTGGTCACGGGTACACAGCCATGTCCACCTTAGCGTCTGGTCATGGGTACACAGCCATGTCCACCTTAGCATCTGGTCACGGGTACACAGCCATGTCCACCTTAGCGTCTGGTCACGGGTACACAGCCATGTCCACCTTAGCATCTGGTCACGGGTACACAGCCATGTCCACCTTAGCGTCTGGTCACGGGTACACAGCCATGTCCACCTTAGCGTCTGGTCACGGGTACACAGCCATGTCCACCTTAGCGTCTGGTCATGGGTCCCAGCCATGTCCACTTTAGCGTCTGGTCATGGGTACACAGCCATGTCCACCTTAGCGTCTGGTCTCGGGTACACAGCCATGTCCACCTTAGCGTCTGGTCACGGGTACACAGCCATGTCCACCTTAGCGTCTGGTCATGGGTACCAGCCATGTCCACTTTAGCGGCTGGTCATGGGTACACAGCCATGTCCACCTTAGCGTCTGGTCACGGGTACCAGCCATGTCCACTTTAGCGGCTGGTCATGGGTACACAGCCATGTCCACCTTAGCGTCTGGTCATGGGTACACAGCCATGTCCACCTTAGCATCTGGTCACGGGTACACAGCCATGTCCACCTTAGCGTCTGGTCATGGGTACACAGCCATGTCCACCTTAGCGTCTGGTCACGGGTACACAGCCATGTCCACCTTAGCGTCTGGTCACGGGTACACAGCCATGTCCACCTTAGCGTCTGGTCACGGGTACACAGCCATGTCCACCTTAGCGTCTGGTCATGGGTACACAGCCATGTCCACCTTAGCGGCTGGTCATGGGTACCAGCCATGTCCACTTTAGCGGCTGGTCACGGGTACACAGCCATGTCCACCTTAGCGTCTGGTCACGGGTACCAGCCATGTCCACTTTAGCGGCTGGTCATGGGTACACAGCCATGTCCACCTTAGCGTCTGGTCATGGGTACACAGCCATGTCCACCTTAGCATCTGGTCACGGGTACACAGCCATGTCCACCTTAGCGTCTGGTCATGGGTACACAGCCATGTCCACCTTAGCGTCTGGTCACGGGTACACAGCCATGTCCACCTTAGCGTCTGGTCACGGGTACACAGCCATGTCCACCTTAGCGTCTGGTCACGGGTACACAGCCATGTCCACCTTAGCGTCTGGTCACGGGTACACAGCCATGTCCACCTTAGCGTCTGGTCATGGGTACCAGCCATGTCCACTTTAGCGTCTGGTCATGGGTACACAGCCATGTCCACCTTAGCGTCTGGTCACGGGTACACAGCCATGTCCACCTTAGCGTCTGGTCACGGGTACACAGCCATGTCCACCTTAGCGTCTGGTCACGGGTACCAGCCATGTCCACTTTAGCGGCTGGTCATGGGTACACAGCCATGTCCAGTTTCTGTGTGAGTGCTGGGGCTCCAGACTCAGGTCTCATGCTGGCACAGCAAGTGGTCGTGTCCCCTGAACCCCCCTTTTCAGCACCACTGTTCTTTCTTATGGCTCCATTACATTATCTTTTCCCATGACTTCAAGGGAGAGAGCGAGATATTTAAATATCTCTATCCTCTAGGTGCTGCAGGTACAGAATGCATTTGCTGTTTTTGAAAAAAATCAATGTCTTCACCTTTAAATTTTCAGGTTTCAGAAGCCTTCCAGTTCAAAAGGTAATACAACAACAACAACAACAACAAAAGACTTAAGCAAAATGTACTCAGTCTGGCTGTCAGGACCTCCTCCTTAGATGGACTTTTATTAGCTCCATTTTCTTTTATTTTCCCACATTTGTAGGGAGAGTCGTGCCCCGTATTTAATCAGTGAGCCGAAGGGCAGGGGGATCTCAGTAACTGCCAAAGCCAGGCAAAGTTTTGCAAACAGAGAGGACACAGGCCAGACTCATCCCCTTCATCACTGGTGGGCACGGGAAGTACATGCATGGCTTGCAAAGGCGTTTCATGAGAGGGAGGGAGGGAGGAAGGGAGGGAGGGAGAGAGAGAGAGAGAGAGAGAGAGAGAGAGAGAGAGAGAGAGAGAGAGACAGAGAGAGAGAGAGGGAGAGAGAGAGACAGAGAGAGAGAGAGAGAGAGAGAGAGAGACAGAGACAGAGAGAGAGAGAGAGAGAGAGAGAGAGAGAGAGAGAGAGAGAGAGAGAGGTGCCTGGAATGTTGAATTGCTTTGGGGTTCACTGAGGGTGGCTCTGAACTTAGCACATGGCCTGCTTTGCAAGACAGAAGATGCCTCCCTGGGGGCCTGGAGCCCTTGCCACCACCCTCACAGCCTTGCTGCTCTTTCTATAGCCGCCCAGCTCTCCACACTGGGGTCCTGGAATTTTCTTTGTTCAGGTGGCTATGTTCTCTGCTGGGGGCCACTCCTTTGGGGCCCTTTAATCCTGCCTTGTGCACAGGCATCTCTCGCTGGCTTGGATTCCTTCAGCAGGGCTTAGAGATGTGTCTATCATCATCGCAGTCCACCCTAAAGTGCAGATGACATTTCCTCTCTGATGCTCACCCTGGCTCTGAGACATCTCTGTGCAGTGCAACCTAAGGCTGGTTTGTAGCACTATTTGTCTGCAGCACCACCACCTGGTCCAAAGAGGAACGGCCCGTTCCCTCTCCCAGGAGCAACCAGAATCCAGAGCATATTTCTGTCTTTTGCAAAACCTGTTCCATTTTCTGTAAGGTGGTGATGGTGAGTAAATGCAGTATTCACGCTTCTAGGCAGTAATTTAGGTTTAAAAAGGCTGAAATGGGAGCCATCCTGTGCCTGCCAATGACAGTCATGATTGTATTTAAGAGTGTGTGGGATGCTTTGGTTATATAAGATGAAGCCGGAGACGGGCCACACAGGCTTTTTCTCACCCATTTCTCTCCTGTAGTGTTCTCTCCACGAGGATGCTGGGCCTGGAGAGGACCCAGTTTCATGGCTGTTTGGTGGGTGTCCTCCACTCCTTCACCATACCCCAATCTACCAGGCATGTTAGCTCCTGATGCTCCAATCTGAGCCCTGGTGCTGATAGACAAAGGCTCCTAAGCAGAGTGCTCAGAAGGCCAAAAACGTACAAACATATCAGAGTATTTGTGTGTGCTCTCCCCCAGTGTGTTCTTGTACACCTCAGTGTGTGTGTCTTTGTACATGTGTGTGTAAATCTCAGAGTGTCATGCTCACCTCAGTGTGTGTGTGTGTGTGTGCATGTACACCTCAGAGAATGTGTCCGTATATGAACACCTTAGTGTGTGTGTATGTGTGCGTGTGCACATCTGTGTGTCATGCTCAAATATGTGCATGGATACCTCAGAGAGTGTGTGTGTGTGTGTGTTCATACCTTAGAGTGTGTGTATGCATGCCACAGTGTGTGTATGTACTTTCATAACTCAGGGTACACATGTATGTTCACATCAGAGTATATGTGCATGTGTGTACACATACATGTTTACATACTCCTACAAGCAGCACTGAAAGAGCACATTAGGGATTTTCTGTCTACTTATTTTTATCTCTCAGTGTAAGAGTTTTAATTTTAGAATGCACATAAAATGATTAGGAGGGGCTGTCTGGGCTTTAAGTATGCAGGTTGCACAGTGCAGGTTTGCTCAGGACCCTGTGGAAGATGATGGTGCTTTCCACTTTCCCTGAGCTGTGGAGAGCTGAGTGTGGGGCCTAGCTTCTCATTTTTCCCCTGGAGGGTTTCCTGACCAGAAAACTGGTCTCCTCCTCCCCATGTTGGGCTGGCAGGTGGCATGCACACAGGCTGTGAGAGCTTAGATTGCTGGCCACCTGAGGGTCAGGGAAGCCTGGCTGGCCACTTAGACACAGGAATGCTCTGGTAGGGAAGCAGGCTGCTTCCACGGGGTAGGGTCTTCCAGTGGGTGGGAGAGAAAAGTCTGTGTTCTCTGTATGGGGGACAGATGGGAGGAGACATGCTTTGAGCTGTGTTCTTCTCAAAGCTTCCACTGAGCATGTAAACAATGCAAAACTCCCCCAGCCTTATTGGCATCCGCTGTGGATGGTATTGCACAGCACCTGCTGGCGTTATGGGGCCAGAAACCAATGCAGCTTGGATGGGGCTGCTGCTAATTTACACAGATCCTCCCTCGTGGGATGGGAGGTGGCAGCACAGACAGGGCGGGCGTTCCAGGCTTCCACAGCCAGTTTTAGTGTGAGGTCCAGACGCACCTCTGCATCCATATGGCCATCTCCTGGCTTAACACGTGCCATCTTTGGAGGACCAGCTGGGGGCTGGATGGCAGGCGCTGGGACTGAGGCTAGCAGTGGGGTGGGAGCAAGCTCACCTCAACACGTGGACAGGTAAGTGTGGAACTATCTATCGGAAACACTCTGTAGAAGTATGAGCCAAGCCGAAAGAGAAAGGCCTTGCATGCCTGCAAGGAGACATATCGGAGGCCCCCATGTATGCTGACAGAACCCTCACGCCTTTTACGTCAGTTATCAAATCAAAACACTGGAAATGTACAAAACAGATTCTTATGATACTGTTGCGCCCACTTCTCAATGTATCCCTTGAGCAGAGTGTTGGAGAGGAGGAAGTGGATGCCTTGTATCTGCAGCAGATTCGATACTGTCTTCCCCTAAAATTCTCATGTCAAAGCCTTGGTGTCAGATTGACAAAGGGAAAGACCCCACCCCCACCCCCAAAGGAAGCCAGTGAGCTAATGAGGACACGGAGCCGGTCTGGGCCCTCGTGGCTGTGCAACTGGGCAGCACGGCTTTCTGCTGGGCCTTTCCATACACTGTGAGTCTTGCTGTGCCACTGAGCTACGTCCCCGGGCCCAGTGCCTATTTGTTCTGTAATTGTGTTGTTGTTGTTGCTTTTTTGCTTGTATTCATGTGTCCTTTGTTTTATTGTTAAAAAATATTTAAGCCTGAAGGTGGGGGGTATACACCTTTAATCCTAGCACTCAGGAGGCAGAGGCAGGGGGATCTCTGTGACTTCAAGGCCAGTGTGGTGTTCAGATCAAGTTCTAGGACAGCCAAGGCTATTCAGAGAATCCCTTCCTCAAACATGTTCCCCTCCCCCAAATCTGTCCTACCTTGAGAACAACAAAACCAAAGCCTTGTAGCATTTTGTCCCCTCTGGGAGATACAGGCCCTTCAGAGCCTGAATATCAGTCAGCTACAACCGCTGTAACAAAGTGTCTCGGGCAGAGGCTTAAGCAACAGAGCTCTAGTTCCAAGTCCCTGAGGTTAGAGACTGAGGTAAAGGTGGGGTCAGGCCTGGGCCCACAGGCACTATCCCCACTGTGGCCTCCCTTGGAACATGTCTTTGCCCTCTCATCTCTTCCAAGGACACTGGACCTCATCGTAACCCACTGTGTCTATAAAGACTCTTGGGTCCAGAATAGGTCAGACCCAGATATGCTAGTGGCAAGGGTTCCCACATACGGATTTAGGGGACACTGGTTAGCCCGCCCTTCTGTGCTCCGGAGCCTGGCTTGTTCCTGGGAGTGGACGTCAGTGGCTATGGGGAGCCTCCCATCTGAGGGACTATAGCCAGTCTGTGTTCTCAAAGCTCCCTTGCCACGCCCACGTCCTGTGATGGTGGCTTCATGTGCCCACAACCCCGAGGCCTCTTCCCCACCCAGCTTGGCTTCCATCTGTTGGTTCAGACTCAGTTACCTGTTTTAGGAAACGGACTTTTGTCTCGAGCCAGCTGTCGTATGGGCTCAAGGGCATGTGTATTTCCTCTTCATTGCAAAATACCAGTGAGTGTTGCAAGGCTCAGCGGTCCATGCCTGTAACCCCAAATCCTTGGTGGGCCAAGTCAAGAAGATCATGGGTTCAAGGCCAGCCTAGGCCACACAGTGGGGCCTTACCTCAAAATTAACTAACTAGCCGAGCAGTGGTGGCATGCACTTTTAATCCTAGCACTCGGGAAGCAGAGACAGGCGGATCACTGTGAGTTGAGGCCAGCCTGGTCTACAAAGTTCATCCAGGACAGCCAAGGCTACACAGAGAAACCCTTTCTTGAAAGATCAAAAAGAAAAAAAATCATTTCTCGGCCTTTTGGCTAAGATCAAGTTTAGTATCTGTTCTTATCAATTTAATATCTGATATGTCCTCTATCCGAGGACAATGTATTAAATGGATTTTTGGAGCTAGGAGTTGGAATAGGAGCTTTCTCTATCCACCCCACTCATCGACCTGGTATTGCAGTACCTCCAGGAGCGGTGCATCCCTCCAGGGAACAAAATAAAAAAATTAACTACCTAGCTAACCAAATAGTAATCATCATTGGCTGGGGGTGGGGTGGGGGGAGAGTCAGGTGCTGTGATTCATGTGTGACTCTCCGCCAAGAATCCCTGCACTGAAGCATGGCTACCATGGTTACCATCCGGCAGCATCCTCCACAGGTGATGGAACCCGTAGAGAAGAGAGCTAGTGGGGAAACCAGGCCATTGGGTCATGTCCTTGAAGAGGCCGGGAAGTAATCTTCCTGTCAGCCACCATGGTATGCTGAGCCACCACATGCCCACAGCAACAGGCCAAGTGACCGTGGATATTGAAACTTTGAAAATCAGGAGCCCAAGTAAAACTTTATTTGTTGTAAGTTGATTATTTCAAGCATTTCATCACAGCAAGGTGGCACAGATGGTAGTTGAAAAGTTATTGAGTTAAGGCTTGATGCTCTTAAAGGAATCCAGAAAGAGGCTGGAGGGTGGCTGAGTAGTTGGGAGCACTTGCTGCTTTTGCAGAGGAGCTGGGTTCTGTTCGCAGCACCCATATGGTGGTTCACAACCATCCATAGCCCCAGGTCCAGGAGGATCTGAGACCCTCTTCTGACACCAGGCCTGAGAGTGGTACACATATAAAAATATGCAGGCAAAACACTCATAAGCATAAAATAAGAAAGAGGCAAGAGAGCTTCCTAGCTCTTTCGCTGTGTGAGAAGGCAGCAAAGAAACACAAATCCATGACCCAGAAAAGTCTCCTCCCAGAACCCGCCCATCCTGGAATCCCGATCTTAGACGTCTCCTATCCCTCAGAACTTCGTGAACTATCTTGTGTCATAACAATACAGCAATCAACAAATATAGCTCATTGAGAGCTCTCAATATCCATTGCCTCAGGTCTCCAATATACAGACCCGGGCTACCAGAATGGGTGTGAAAACAGCATCCACTCTTCTGCTGCGTCAAGAAACATTCCTTAACATCAATGATATATGTCACTTTAGGTTAAAGGTTTGGAAAAAGATACTCCAAGCAAACTGACCTAAGAAAGAAGCTTGGGTAGCCATTTTAATATCTGGCAAAACAGACTGCAAACCCTGGCTGTCAGAGAGAGAGCGAAGGGCAGTACCCGCAGCACTCATCAAAGGGAAACATTATCAAAAGGGCATTTAAAACTCTTAGCATCCATGCACCAGGACAAGGGCACCCAAGTCCATAAAATAAGCATTTTCTACAGCTTACATTACATATTGTCGCTCACACATGAATAGTGGGAGATTTTAATGCCCGACTCTCACCAATGGGCAGGCCATACCCGACTTGACTCTCACCAATAGGCAGGCCATCCAGGCAAAGACTAAACTGAGAAATTGCTGGAGCTAAGTGAGTTTATAAACCAAATGGACCCAACAGATATTTACAGAACATTTTACCAAAACACAAGAGAATATGCCGTCTTCTCAGCACCTCAATTTCTCCAAAATTGATGACGTACTTAAACAGAAAGCAAGTCTCAACAGATACAAGAAAATTTAAGTAACACCCTGCGTCCTATCTGACCACTGTGGATTAAAACTAGGAATTACCCACAATAGAAAGCTTACAAACTCACAGAAACAGAGCAACTCACCACTGCAAGGAAAAAAAATGGATTAAAACAGAATTTAAGAAAGAAATTAAAGACTTTCTAGAATTGAATTAAAATGAACCCACAACAACCCAACTTATGGGATACGATAAAGGCTGTTTTAAAAGACCAGTTTGTAGCACTTTCTAGCTGAGACTCTAATAGCAGGAGCCATGGAGACGAAAGAGGCCTCCCTCTAACTAGACAAGACTCCTAGTGGAGGGAGGAGACACCAACCCACTCACAAGAACTTTGACCCAAAGTTTACGTATGAGATGTGCAGGGATAAAGATGGAGCAGAGACTGAGAGAATGCCCAACCAATGCCTGGCCCAATCTGAGACCCACCCCATAGGAGAGAGCCCACCCCTGACACTATTAATGATACTCTGCTATGCTTGCAGATGGGAGCTTAGCAGGATATCCCCTGAGAGGCTCCACCGAGCAGTGGATTGAAACATATACAGAGACCCACAGCCAAACATTGGGCAAAGCACTGGGAATCTCATGGAAAAGTGGGGGAAGGATAGAAGGACCTGGAGTGACAGGAGCTCCACAAGAAGACCAACAGACCCAACTAACCAGCACCCAGAGGGGCTTGTGGGGACGGAAGCACCAACCAAGGGCCACGCATGGACTGGACCTAGGCCCCCTACACAGGTGTAGCCAATGGACAGCTCAGGCTTCATGTGGGTCCTCTAGTGAGGGGAGCAGGGGCTGTCCCTGACATGGACTCTGTTGCCTGCTTTTGGATCACATCCCTTGGCAGGACTGCCTCTCCAGGCCACAGGGGAAGAGGATTCATTCAGTCCTGATGTGACTTGATGAGCTGGGGTGGGCTAGGAGGGGCTCCCCTTCTCTGAGGAACAGGGGAGGGGGAGGGGAGAGGAGGGAGGGGCTATGATCCGGATGTAATTTGAATAAATACATAAATTAATTTTTAAATAAAAAAATAGAGAGATCTCATAATAGTAATGTAGTAGCCCACCTGAAAACGCTAGAACAAAATGAAGGAATTACATACCAAAGGAGGGATGGCAAGAAATAATCAAACTCAGAGATGTAATCAATAATTAGAAACAAACAAACAACGACCAATACAAAGAACCAATGGAACAAAGAATTGGTTCTTTGAGAAAATCAGTAAGATTGGCAAACCCTTATCCAAATTAACAAAAAGGCCTAGAGACACTATCCAAATTAACAAAGTTATAAATGGAATGGGGGACATAACAGGAAGGGACATATGTACATATGTATGTACATGCATACATACATGTGTACACACACACATACACACATACATACAAGAGAATCATAAAGACCTGTGCTACAACAAATTGAAAATCTAAAAGAAATGGATAATTTCTTCAATACATACCACTTACCAAAGTTAAATCAAGATCAGAAAAGCAATTTAAACAGACCTATAAGCTCTAGTGAAATAAAATCAGTAATTAAAGTCTCCCAACCAAAAAAAGCCCAGGGCCACATGGATTTAGAGCAGAATTCTACCAGGCTTTCAAAGAAGAGTTAATGCCAATACTCCTCAAATTACTCTACAAAACAGAAACAGAAGGAACATTGCCAAATTCATTTTACAAGGCCACAGTCACCCTGATACAAAACAAACAAACAAACAAACAAACAAAACCCACAAAAAAAACCCCAAACAACAACAACCAAAAAAACCCAGCAGAGAAAAAGACCAGTTTCCCTTATGAACATAGTTGTAAGAATTCTCAACAAAATGCTCACAAATAGGATACAAGAACACACCAAAAAGATAATCCACCATGATCAAGTAGGCTTCGTCCCAGAGATGTGGGGGTGGTTCAACATATGAAAGCCAGTCAATGTAATCCACCATATAAGCAAACTGAAAGCAACAACAGCAACAACAAACAAACAAACAAACAAACAAACAAAAAACCCCACATGATTATCTCATTAGCTGTAAGGAAAGTGTTAACGAAACCCAGCAACCCTTCTTAATAAAAGTCCTGAGAAATTAGAGATAAGGGAAACATACTTCAACATAGTAAAAGCAGTTTGCAGAAAACCCATAGCCAATATCATCATAAGTGGAGAGAAACTCAAAGCAGTTCTTCTAAAATCAGAAACAAGGCAAGGCTGTCCACTCGCTCTGCATCTACTTAATGTAGTACTTGACGTCTTAGCCAGAACAATAAGACAACAGAAAAGAGATCTAGGGGATACAAATTGGAAAGAAAGAAGCCAAAATAGCTTCATTTGCAGATGCCATGACAGTCTACATAAGTGAGCCTGTAAGTTCTACCAGGGAACTCCTACAGCTGATAAACACTCTCAGCAAAGTGACTGGATACAAAATCAGTAACCCTCCTATGTACAAACAACAAATAGACTGAAAAAGAAGTCAGTGAACACCTTTGACAATAGCTTCAAATAATATAAAATATTGTATGGTTAACTCTAACCAAGCAAGTGAAAGAATTGTATGATAAAAACTTAAGATATTGAAAAATGATTTGTCCAAGTATATGAACAAAAAAAAACCAGAACATGGAAATTTTAATATAATAAAATGGCCACCCTACCAAAAGTAACCTACAGACTCAGTGAAATCTCCACCAAAATTCCAACACAGTCCTTCACAGATCTTGAGAGGGCAATTTTCAGCTTCATATGGAAACCAAAAATACCCAGAATAGCTAAAAACCAATCCTGAATAATGAAAGAAGTGCTGGAGGTCTCACCAACCCCAATTTCAAGTTGTGCTGCAGAGCTAAAGTAATAAAACAGCGTGATATCGCCACAGAAATAGACACGTTGATCAACGGAGTCAAACTGAAGAACCAGAAATAAATCCACACACCTATAGATTTCTGAATTTTGAAAAAAAAAAACTCGCAGGAAATACGACAGCATCTTCAACAAATGGTGCCGGTCAAGCTGGATGGCTGATGTAGAAGAATCCAAATCGATCCATACTTACCGTCCTGCACAGACTCAACTCCAGATGGATCAAAGATCTCAGCATAAAATCAGATACACTAAACCCGATAGAAGAGAAAGCGGAGAAGAGCTTTGAACTCATTGGCACAGGAGAAGCTTTTCTGAACAGAACACCATTAGCCCAGGCAATACGGTCAACAATTAAATACATGGGACCTCATGACTCTGGAAGCTTCCGTATGGCGAAGGACAGTGCTGTACAAAGAGGCAACCTACAGAATGGGAAAGGACTCTTAGCAACTCCACATCCAGTCAAGGTCTAATATTCAAAGTATATAAAGAACTCAAAAAACTAGATATCAAGAAAACAAATAACCCAATTTAAAAATGGGGTCTATATCTAAACAGAGAATTCTCAAGAGAGGAAACTCAAATGGCTGAGACACTTGAATGTTCAGCATCCTTAGTCACCAGAGAAATGCAATTCAAAACTAGTTTTTATTTTAATGTAAATTTTATTATCTCCCTTTTTACCCTTTGTGTATATATTATGGCTTCCGGCTTAATATTTTTGTGGGATTCCTGAATGTGTGAATGAGTCTGCTTCTTGTGCCTTCTCGTGGCCTCTTTCCCTTCTGTTTGTGTGTTTTGTCCTATTCCAACGTGTTACCTTTTGGTATCTTTCATTTTATTATTATCCCTTAAAAACCTGTTTGTTTTCTAATGAGAGACAGAAAAGTATAGATCCACAGAGGAGGGGAAGTTGGGAGGAATAGAGGAAGGGAAGACCCTAATCAAGATACATACATACATACATACATACATACATACATACATACATACATATATACATACATACATACATACATGACAAAAATCTGTTTCTAATAAAAGAAAAAATAAAGAGAAAAAAAGGAAAGTACTTGTGTTGTTGATTAGGTTGCTCAGCCTATGATACTTTCTTACAGCAACAACATAAACAAAGACATCTTTCTTTGAGTATTTGTTTTTTCAAAGTGAATGGAAAAGGCAAAATTAATGATTCAAGAGCCCAGCTGTTATTTTTAAAGCTCATTTTGATGTATTTTTGGAAAAAGAAACCAGGACCTCCGGGTTCTGAAAGATGTGGGAGTGTTTTTAGTATGAAATCCTGGCTTCAGAATGGTGGTATAAATTACCCCACAAGTGACAGCCTTGAGCAAACTCCAAGGCAGCAATGGCCCTGCTGTGCCCGAAGCCAAGGGACAGATGTCCATCCCATCCTGCTCTGAGATGAGGGGAAGGGACAGAGGACTGCGTTTGAGGGGTCCACCCATGGCTTCTGGTAGCTGCCGGATTTATTACTCCCATTTCAGCGTCAAACACAGAACTCGGGACAACCTGGGCCCAGCACACTTTATTGGTGTTGGATCTGGTCTGAGGGTCACATGGCGGCTGTGTGGGCGAAAGAAATCATGGCCTCACAAAATCTAGAAATGTTCTGCAGGCCCCAGGAGGGGAAGCTTCTGGAACCTCCAAAGACATAGTATGCTGTTTGCTTTGCATGTGAGCATGTGGGTGGCCGGGAGAGGGAGGCGTAGATATGAGGTTTAGAGGTGACATTCTGGTCTGGACTGTGAGTGCCAGGTGGGTGGCTTCTAATTTGGGCCTCCTTTGCCTGTGTTGTTCCTGCTTTGACACCATCCTTGGCTGGGTCACTCAGCTGAACTGAGCCTTATTTCCTCATCTGTAAAGCCAGGGTTGGAGTGCATGGGAGCCAGTATGTCTGAGTCAGATGACCTGTGTCAGTGGGACGCTGGAGCCTTAGCAACCGCTGGCCCAGGGGAATATTGCTCAGACCGTTTGGAAGCACCAGGTGAGAGCGTGAGTCAGCTCTGCAGTCAGGTGTCCTCCTGCCCTCTGACCTGGAAGTTCTGCTGTTAAGAACTGCTCATAAGGAAATAAGCCAGCCACAGAGACACAGATTGCCAAAGAAAATTTGAGTCAGGCTTCTGTGTTTTCAGGGCAAAGGCATGTTTATGGACAGGCAACGCGCAAGAGACGGGAACACAAATGCCGGTAAATATGAAAAGGATATTCATAGGGAAGGCAAGCCAAAGCCACACAGATTCCGCCATCCCATCAGGAAAAGCAAATGAATGCTGGGGAGAGCGCGGATGAAAGGGAACTCTTGCGCACTGCTGGTGGGGGTGCAGGAGAGCCCAGGCACCATGGGAGTCAGTGTGGAGGCTTCTCAAATGACAACTTCCTCAAATTATCCCCCCACAAGACTCTAATACAACGACACACCACAGTGACACTTGCAGCAGTGTCCACAAGCCCCAAATCATGGCATCCTAGGTATCCAACAGGAGGGAGATGGAGAGAGAAAAGGTGGTAGATATACATGGTCCTGGTTTTATTTCTGTTGCAGTGATAAGCAGCACAACCCAAAGCAGCTGGGGAGGAGGGAGCCTACCTACCTTATAGGTGGCGGCAGTTCATCACCAGGAAGTTCTAAGGTGGGAACTTGAGGCAGGAGCTTGCGGGCTGAGGCCATGGAGGAATACCTTGCTCAACTATTTTTTTTTTCTTACACGGTCCGGGCCCACCTGCCACCCGCAGTGACCTAGGCCCTCCTACATCAACCAGCAGTTAAGACAATGTCTCACAGACAGGGGGGCACACGCCAATCCGATTGAGGCAATCCTTCAGATGACGTTCCCTATTTCCAAGGGACTCTGGGTTTGTGTCAAATTGGTGGCTGAGGTGACTATAACACAAACAATGGTTTTTTTTCCTCAGCCATAAAGAAGGGAGTTAGCATTTGCAGAAAAGTGGATGCAACTGGAGATAATGCCATAAAGAGAATTAAGCCAGGCTCAGAAAGACATGTAGAACATTTTCTTTTGCTTGTTGTCCCTAGCTGACCTCCTATTCTGATGACATCCCTGCTGTCACCTCTCGCGTGCGCCTTCTTAGCATGGCCAGGATGGGGCACTTTAGATGAGTGACTTTGAACAACAGAGATGCGTTCTCACCTGGGTCTTTGGGACTAGATGGCACTCAGGTGTGCTGGGACCTCAGTTTTTGACTCTTTGGGAGGTGGCCTATGGCCCTTGGCATTCCTTCCTTTTTGTCACCAAGCCTCAGCTGCTGTTGTTGCTGGCTTCCCTGTGTTCCTTGCCCGGGTCTAAATGTCCCTCTTTTCCTATGTATGTCAGTCCTCGGATTTAGGGCCCACCTCCTCCAGTGTGCCCTCAGCGTAACACGCTGAGACCTGATCTTCAAAGCCTTTTGCCTCCCTGGGTTCTGGGTTCCTTACTCTGTGTTGCTGTGATAAACCATTGGACCATGCAGAAAGACAGAGAGCAAACTGGAGGTGTGGCAAAGCTATAGAAACCTCAGATGCCACCCCCAGTGACATATTTCCTCCAGCAAGTCTCCTCACCCTAACCCTTCCACCACCCCACGACCCCCAATGGCCCTCCCAGCTTGGGGCAAGGATTCTAATACCCGACTGAGCTTATGGAGAGCTTTCTCATTGGAACCTCCACAGTGCCACAGGTAAGGTCACAGCTCATCTTTTCAGCCACAGGATTCAAATCACATCTTTCCCTCATGCTATACCACACCATTAGTCACTCAGGTTGTCACTGGTGTCAGGTGACTCTGATGTCGAGTGACTGTGCAGCTGCTGGGAGGACAACAGATCATCCCTTCCAAGATGACATCTGCCTAACGGATGTGCTCACCACAGTTGTGCAGCTCCGGGGCAAGGACCGCTCTGTGCCCACCAGGACTTAGAGCCATGACCTTGAGAAGTAACGGAAGAGGAATCAGGACCAGACTCTCCTTACCCTGCAGCGTTCCCAGACCTCAACCAGGATTCAGGCGATATTCTGGCCTCTAAGCTCAGCATTTTTTTTTAAAATAGAGTCTCATGTATCCCAGGCTAGCCTTGAATTTACTACACAGCCCAGAATGATCCTGAAATGTTGATTTTCCTGATTCTCCCTTCTGAGTTCCGAATTTACAGGTGTGTACCGCCATGGCCGGTTTAATGGCCCCTCCCCCAACAAAAGCAAACAAGCAGACACACAGGCATGGAGACTCAGACCTAACGGTGCCACAGGATGAGGGGCAGCAGTACTCGGACCTCTGGAAGCTGCAAGGACCAGCTATCCTGTTCCAGGCCAGTGAGAGACCCTGTCTGGAAGAAGCGGCAGGTACCTGAGAGCCAACACCCAAGGCTTTCTTTCCTCTGAGCTCAATACTTGTACCACACATCTACACACACAGGCACATGCGCTCCTGGGCCTACGTGCACACACGCACACATTTTAAAAAACTCGACAGAGGTTTTAGGCTTGTGGACATTTGATTTATTATGATTTAACTTTAAACACCTTAATTAACTTCAGAGTCCTCCCTCTCTCCCTCCCTCCCTCTCTCCCTCGCTCCCCCCCCCCCCACCTCTTTCAGAAAGGATGTGAGGGATCAGCAGTTCTCTCAAGGGTCTCCTTGCTGGACCTCTCCAGCAGCATCTTACTTACTTGGGCCACATATCCCCAGTCAGAGATGAAATGGCCGTAACTGCAGCCATGACGTGGACTTGGAGCACTCCTCATACGTGAGCGAGCAGTCACAGCGAAAACACAGGTGCACGGAGGTGACTATGGGCTGTGTGTGTGCGTGGGACAGCCGCCCATGAAATACAAATGAACTCTGCATTTAGACACAGGTCTCTTTACGTTCACCATGCACATGGAAACATTCCCTAAGCCAAGTTAACCCCAAATCTGAGTTCTTCCTGCTCGTAAGCATTTCAGATAAGGGCTGCTCAGCCTGCATAATACTTTCACTTGCCTGGACGGCTCCTCAGACTAACCCCTAGCTGACAGCTTCTTTCTTAAAAAGAAAGGAGGGGGTTTATTACTTATTTTTGAGTATGGGTGTGAGGTGTGTATGTGTGTGTGTGTGTGTGTGGTGTGCACAGACTCACACAGGCCTGTTGGTGACCTTGGACGTTAGAAGAGGGTGTCAGGTTTCCTGGAGTTGGAGTTAATAGGTGTTTGTGAGGTGGCCGATATGGGTCCCGGGAGCTGAATTCTGGACTCAGCAAAAACAGCAAGTGCTGCTAACTCCAGAGCCATGTCTGCAGTCTCTAGCCTGGTTTCTACAAGAGGTCTCGTCACCTCTCGATGAGATCTGTCGCCATTCGCATTCCCAGCAAAGTCTGAGAAAGGGAAGGAAGCCCGAGACGTGCTTTGAGTCATCCTAAGAGCAAGAGCGTAAAATTGTGAGGTGGCAAGATGATAAAAAAAAAAAGTTCTTATTTAGAAATTTAGCTTCTTCCATGTTCATTTCTTTTTAAAGTAACCCGATTTTATAGTTCCACCTGTTTATGACAAAACTGCAAAACTGACTTAGGTCCAAAGTGTGGGAGTGAACAGCCTTCTGCTCCTAACCACCCTCAGAAAAGCCAAACATTACTGTTGCCTCCAGCACCCCAAAGGCCCCAACTGTACCCCAAAATTCCTATTAACTGTCTCAGAGCCTACATTACAGACCATGTCAGTGGAGGCCCTGTCTTGTCACTGCCAGCTGCCCCTGCCCCCCTAACCCCCCCAACCCCCGCCCAGGAGCCTGCTGAAATGCACAGACCAGCTTTGGGAAAAGGGTTCTAAGCCCTTGGGAGCCGCTAGCTGTGTCACTTGGTGCGTAGGAGGCTGGTGAGCACCTGAGGCAGGTACCATGTGCAGCAGTGACTGGACCCAGGAAGGAGGGAGGAACTGGTGGATGCTGGGATGCGTGGTGCAGTGGTGCAACAGGAGCCAACACCGTCCTCGCCTCTTTTCCTCCTCCTTTGTTCTCCCCTCCCTCCCTCCTCACTCCCCTTTACCTCCCTCTGTTTCCTTTCCCTCCTTCCTCCCTTCCTCTTCTGTCCTTCCCTTCCTCCCTTCATTTCTCCCTTTCTTCTCCCTCCCCCTTTTAAGATTTTCCAAGGCTCCCCTCCCTTACCTCTTTCCCCCTGTCTATCAACAAAGGCTATTAGCAAAGCAGGTCTCTGGGGGCCTCATTTGGACCCTTAGCACTTACTGGTTTACGGCCTCTGTGCTTTTGGGGAGCAGGAAAGCATGTTGCAATCCCCTTTCCCTTTCTTCTGGAATGTGTCTCTGTGACTTCATGACAGAGTGTTCTGGCAGGCCGGCTTCAATTTATGTTCTTTTCAACACTGGGCAGAAAGTGTGATGAGCGCATAGGAGCCGAGCTCAGCTGTGGCGGGATTTTCTCCATCTTCCTCTCCTCCTCTGAATGCTACAGCTGACGTGTTTACAGTGGGGAGAATTGGATCTTTCTCTGTGTCGCAGTCTGTGGTGGGCTGAGAGGACAGACAGGTCTTCTGTGCTGTCTGACCGGGGAGGATAAACCTCTGGTGCAACAGCCTGGGAGTGAAAGCAACTAGGTACCATGTTGAGTGGGAGACAGTCCCGAGCTGTTTCCCACGCTCACCTCAGCCAGCAAAAGCAGCAGGACTTCCCATGTGACAGCTCAACTCTCTCTCCCAGCCTCACCTACTTGTCTCTCAGAAGCCATTGCAGGAGATGTTGGTCTGTTTGGACTTGATGGGTACATAGTGCAGGCTGCTTATAACAAAACAAAGCAAAACAGACAGACAGACGGACGGACGGACGGACGGACAGACCTCTCTTCCTATGGGCTTGTGGCCTAATGAGGAAGGACGAGAAGGAAACCAGGATGTACTAGATTGCCCCAGAGCCACCCTCAACCCCTGCCAGCTCACAACCATGCACACTCCAGATTCCTGGCCCTGTGTGCAGCCCCTTTGAAGCCTTATGGATTTGCAGGGCTCCCTTACTGGCCTGAGCATCCATGAAACACGGTAACTTATTGGACATATGCTTTGACTAATTTCCAACCCTTGATATGTCAAATTATCATGATTTTAGTGGATTGAAACAGCATTTTTTTCTCTTATGGGTCTGGGATTTGAAAATTAAAAACTAAGCCTTGGGGGGACCTAACAAGGTGCATTTCTTTCTGACTTAATTTTTTTTCTTTCCTTCCTTCCTTCCTTCCTTCCTTCTTTCTCTCTCTCTCTTTCTTTCTTTCTTTCTTTCTTTCTTTCTTTCTTTCTTTCTTTCTGTTTTAGTTTGGTTTTGTTTTTTCGAGACAGGGTTTCTCCGTGTAGCCTTGGCTATCATAGACTCACTTTGACGATTAGGCTGGCCTTGAGCTCACAGAGATCTGCCTACTTCTGCCTCCCCGAGTGCTGGGATTACAGGCGTGTACCACCACACCTCGCTAGGAAATATTATTTTAGGCCTTGAAATTTGCTATCAAGTTTTATGTTCAGTCTCTGCTAAAGAGGCCTCCCTGCTGTCTCATAGCCAGGCAGTGAGCACGAAATGGCTAGAAACAGCAGGTGAGGCAAATGCCAATGCTATCACAGAGCTGCCCGCGGTAGTGCAGTCGTGGACGGAGCCTTGATGACTTACTCAACTCTTACAGCTTTCAGGGCCTCCACCTCTTGCTGTCTCACAATGGGGACTGAATCTGAATACCACAGAAGCTACAGCGCCTGACCCCGCCAGCCGTTTGGCTTGGGTGTGAGTTCCAGGAGATGAGAGCTCCACGGCAGCCCTTGGGCAGAGCTCGTGCTTTGATTGACGCGGCTCACAAAGTACTGAGTTGACTACTGCAGGCCCAGTAACTGCTCTGATTATGGAGATCAATAGCTCAGCTGCAGTACCCCCAAATTCATCTTGAATGAGTTTGCTCAAGGTTCTCTGGGGCAAACGCCAAACCACGTGAGGTATAGGGACGGACGGGAGAGCCGGGAAGTGGCTGCTCTTGAACTCATTAATCTACAGTGGCCAGTTGAATGGATGCTGTGGAAAATACATTTCCGAACACATCACTCTGTCAACAGAAGCCAAAGAGCCAGGCGCGCGTGTTCATGCCGAACAAATGAGGCTGCTGCCTGAGGAGTGAGGCATCAAGCCCTCTGCCACTGGGGTGCTCATGCGTTGAAGCCCAGAAATCCTGGCCCAGGAGGAGGTGCCCAGCAAGACGTAATAAGTTTAAAGGGAACAAGCACTGAGGAAGTATTCCTTTTTGGAGCTGGGGAGACGGCTCACGCAAGCACTAGGACCTTAGTTCGAGCCCTAGTGCCTGTCTAAAAAGCCAGACAAAGTGGTCTGTGCCTGGAGTCCTAGTGCTGGGGGTGGAGATGGGAGGCTGGCTGTGGCCTGGCGGCCAGTGAGCCCAGTCAAATTGATGAGCTCCGGAGTCAGCGAGGGAGCCTGCGTTAGCAATTAGGGTAGGGAGCAATCCATATATGACGTGTCCCTTTGGCATCTGTATGCATGTGCACATATGGCGCGCACGCAATCATGTACGCATGCATGCACCATCCGCAGACAACAGAATGACCATGGCATTGCTTTTATCATGACAACAGGGAAGATTCTCGTGATGAGTAAGAGATGGCTACTGTACAGCAAGTGTCTAAGGACTTCAAAACTATGGTCCACCAGGTTCCGCATGGCAGACGTGAGACTCTTCTTCACAACTCCTGCAGGGTCCCCCTTTCCACGAATAACACTGGGGGAGTATTTTCTGGTCCCTTCCTGAGTCCTGCAGAGTGTGCACGGCAAACCCTTAAGCTCAGTCACGGGTGGAGTAGCTCCCCTGTGACAGAGCCGTAAATCATCTCGGCACTGTAGGCTTGACTTCTGCCTAGACTTTTACATCTCTGGGTCTGCAGCCAGACAGGCTTATCATGTGTTTCCTAGTATCTCTATTTCTTGGTCATCTGTGGTGTTTTTTGCTTTTTTGTTTTTTTGTTTTTTTTTTCATCTCAATTTGCTTCCTTGAACAGCCTTATTTAATATAAAAACAAAAATAGAAATGAAAACAAAAAAT
>NC_140492.1:2935000-2965000 GCF_964271855.1 Acomys minous
CTCCTCTCTTTTCCTCTCCTTCCCTCCCTCCCCCTCTCTTCTCCCTTCCCTCTCTCTCCCTCCCTCTCTCTCCCCCCTCTCTCCTGCTCCCTCTCGCCCCTCCCTCTCCTTTGGCTGGGTGGGTAATTCCACAGATAGCCTTTGGGCTTTGCCTCTGTTTTTGGAGCCTTGCTGGGGACAGGTGTCCTCAGGAACACGAGGAAAGACCTGGGCCATGCATTCATTTTACTCTTTAGAAGTAGATACCAAACCAGCAGGGAGGGGTGTTTTATGAGGCTCTCTGCTTGCTGGAATTAAAAGCATGAGGCACCACATGTGGCGATTCATAGAAATTCTTATGTGTTGTTTTCACAGGGACGTTGATCGGAGGTAACTACAACTATGGGAAATGTAGCGGGGCGAGGATTGGGAGCAGAGACTTGTGTGTTTTACGTTAAGCCAAATGGCATCAAGCTTTCAATAGAGGCGAAAAGGAACCCAGACGTGGTGCGGCAGCGATGCAGTCACTGCTAATTATGACAAATCATTAACAAGATACAGAGTATTAGCAAATGCGTGTGTTCTATACACTTGTGTGTTCTGCACACGAGTGTGTGTGAAAGTGCACGTGCACCCTGTGCACTGTGCTGTATTCCCTTGAGACAGGATGTCTCACAGAACCTGACCCTAGACTGGCAGTCAGTCCCAGGGTCTCCACCTCCACCCCAGTCTGGCAAAGCCTTTCAGAGTCACCGGACCTGACAGTATTCTTCATGTGCAGTTGTCACTGTCCCCAGCCTACTTCCTGTGCAGACCAGTCTGGTGTGGACGAGGCTGGGTACTCAGCTGTGACTTCATCCAAGGCCTTTCCCATAGGCTGCAGCGGGAGGGGGTGGGGGTCGGGGGGAGGCGATGCTCCCCTTGCTGTAAGTCCTGTGTGGTCAGCTTGAATGGTGAGAAACAAGAGGGCAAGGAGATCCGGTTTCTGTGTGGACGGCTGCCCGATTCTCCTTAAGCCTATTCAGATTTATTTTATAGCCTGGATACCCAAGCTGGTGCTTATTTTTAAATCATCGAGGGGTCATTTCAGAACTGGAAAAGTACGGCGTCTCGATTTATATAGATCCTTCGTTTCTCTGTTCACTTTCCCAGGTCCCGTGCTCCTGGCCTCTAATTTATTGCTTTTTAAGTACCGTTTAAGTAGCAGGTGTTTAAAGGCTTTTTAATCGGGGAAATGGCAAAGCCTAATTGCTGGCCTTGGCAGGCAGCAGACCTCAGAGCTGCTGGCTGCCTGATAAGTGCTCTGCATGTGAAGCTGCCTCCTTCCTGAGGCACTGTGGCCATGCTCCAGGCACCAGGCTCTCCTCTGTGGGGTTTGGAGGCCTGGAAGACAGATGCTGCCCTTCATCTAACCCTTCGCGTAGCAGGAAGAAATGCATAAAAGATCAGTGTGTGCTAGGGACGTCTTCAAACTACAGGGACCCCTACTTTAAGGTGTTTGAATTAAGGTTTGTTTTGGTAATTTCCTGGTCTGAAGTCTGTTGCTCCTTGTTCCTGAGGTGGGGGACGGGGAGGGGGGGGGACGGGGAGGGGGGTGACGGGGGGCGGGGAGGAGGATGGGGGAGAGGGAGGGGGGAAGGGGAGAACCGCTGTGTCTAAAGTCCTGCTCATTAGGGTGACAATGCTTTGGAACTATATCTAGGGAGAAGGTGTTGTCTGTCAACAGAGCAGTGTGGGATCCGGGCCATAAGGAGCCTGGGACATCAGTGTCTGGGCTGATAACTACAGACAATGGATTCCTTGGAGTCTCTGATTTCAAGCTACCTTTTAATGACACGTTGTATTCACAGGTATATTTGCCTCTATGTTGGTGGTCACCTGTCACCTGATGGTTCATTTCTCATTGATTGTTTTTGTTTTTTGTTTTTTAGACTGGGTTTCCCTGTGTAGCCTTGGCTGTCCTAGACTCACTTTGTAGACCAGGCTGGCCTTGAACTCACAGCGATCCGCCTGCCTCTGCGTCCCAAATGCTGGGATTAAAGGCGTGCGCCACCACACCTGGTCCTCATTTCTCATTGGAAATGAATTTATCAGTACCCCCCAGGCTTAAGGGCTGGTGAAACAGGAAAGACTTGCCCACTGGCTGCCCCTCGGTGAGCCACACTCCTGGCAAAGAGCCCGTCTCTTCCCCTGGCCCCACACTCTCATTGCAGACCTTCTCTTCTGCCCGTGTCCTGCAGACCGTCTCCTTCTCCTTTACCTCACGCTGTCTCCGTTCAGAGGCCTTCTCTTCTCTATGAAGGCACAGTGATGGATGGCCCAGGCACTTCATCAGACCCGACGGATCCAGGACTACCCAGAGAAGGCACCAAGACATGCCAGCTCACCGAGAATTGGCTGCTCGGCAATCCTCTAGGGACAGAGAAGTCAGAACTTGACCTTAGTGATCCCTAAGCTGATGTCTTTGCACCACCCTCCGAACCACAGAAAAAGCTGCCATCTTGGAGCCTGTCTGAAGAGCTATGTTAGTGAGGTGTCAATGAGGTTCTAAAGTAGCCAGGGAGGCACAACGGAGCCATGAACAGGAAGCAGTGGTCATGCCTGCAGTACCCCAACTGTATTGACATGCTTTCATTGTCGATCTCCACATGGTACCCCCAGCAACACTGCAACTTGTACGTGGCTACCGGGCACCTGTCTTTCCCTGGGTCACATGGCTGGGTGACGGGGCTGAAAGCTGAGCAGGTAGGTGGTCCTGCTTCCAAGTCCACAGTTGGGAGAGCTATGTTGGACCCAAGTTGCTCTGCAGAATGTGGCAACTAAGGCTACATCTTTGAGGTTTGGGGCAGAGAGTTATACCCAAGACTCAGTTTCTAAACTGAAAACTGAGCACCAGAACACTCGCTTGCTGTGAAGATAGGAGTGGGAGTAAGATGCCAAGGTCAGGCTGATGGCAGATGCTCTCAGCTCGCCTCACAGCGGCGCTCTCTCTCCTCTCAGCCCTGCCGTGGGTGCGGACATTGTCTATTGTGTGTTAGTAACAGACAGAGTGAACACTAGCCAGAGCAGGGCCACTAGGTGATCATAGAATGCCCACAGTCTGGGGGGGCAGGGGTGAGGAGAGGGGGAGGGGAGTCCTCACAGCATATCCTCCTGTTACTCAGCCCAGGGCTGAAGTCCATACAATGGCACCACCAGCAGCCTGGCTAGCTCTCCTCATCTCAACTCAGTCTGGAAGCTTCCTCCCAGACATGAGGTTCCAGCTCATCTGCTGCTGTGATAGTACTCTGATGAAGTAACTTCAGTGGAGGAAGGGTTAAAATTTCCAGGTCCATCTTTTTAGGGGAATCAAGGCAGGAACTTGAAGCAACTGGTCACATGCACAGTCAAGGTCAGAGAGGAGCTAATATGAGCCTGCCCAGTACTTAACTAGCATTCTCTACGTGTGTGTAGTCCAAGCCAGGGAACGACACACCCACAGTGGGACGGACTTGGCTTTTCCACATCAGTTAACGTTAGCAGTGAGGATGACTCTCTTACAGACGTGCCGTAGGCCACACTGGCCTAGATGACCCCCCCACCCACTGAAACCCTAGGTGGCTCCTCATTCGGTCAAGCTGAGAATTCCAGAGATTTTTCTCCTAGATGATTCTGTCCAGTGGACCCTCTGTGCTAACCATGGCAGAAGTGTATCTGGATTGTGTGCACAATGTGGGTCGAACCTTTCCGAAGAGGTACAGCCACACAAACAGACCCATGGGTGCGATGCCAAGGTGGCTCAGGGGTGCTGAGTGTCCACAGTGAGTGTGTGTGTCCTGAGCTGGGTCCCTGGTCGCCCCCAGGCTCCTCACCCCAACTGCATACCCACCTTTAAATTATTTCCTTTCTTTTTACTGACTACCACACATTTCACTTCAAAAATAGCTTTGTATTGATTAAAAAAAATAGTTCGTGTTCACGGTGGTAATTTTAGACAGCATAGGCAAGCAAAAGTGGGGGAGGTAAAAGTTCCACACACACTAACCTTCTGCGAGCTCTCCTCCTTCTCCAGGTTTGGTTAGCAAGATCAACGACCCTTTGTTATTTTATTTGTTAGTATTTTGCTCAACAAAGAGCCATGTCATCTGCTATTCCTGACTCCTGCCGGCCCTTCCCCAGATCCTCCTGGTTGGGTGCAGCACACACCTCTGACATTTAGGTGCACATGGGCTATGGAGCCATTCCTGTGTCCGTGGCATGCAGAGGAGGTGTCTCTCTCTTTCCGCTCTGACATCCATCACACCCTTGGAAGCTCAGTCATCACACTATCTCTTTTCTTTTCTTTCTATTTGAGATAGGGTTTCTCTATGTAGCCCTGGCTGTCCTGGAACTCATTCTGTAGGCCCGGCTGGCCTCGAACTCAGAGATCCACCTGCCTCTGCCGCCTCAGTGCTGGAATTAAAGGTGTGGGCCACCACGCCCTGCTTCCTGCTCTTTCTCCTATGTTCCCCTGGAGCCCCACTGAGGTGTAGGCAGGGCCCTTGTGCCTACCAGGAACACTGCAAATGTCCCCCCAAATCCTTGCACCCACATTCCTTCTCTAGTTCCTCCTCCATTCTGAAGCCAGTGGTGCTTCTGAAATGCCACCCAGGTCACCTCTACTGCCACCAAATGACTCCGTGGTGTCTCTCACCTACGAGAAGAGGTTCACAGTCGTGGTCTGCCCAATCCTCAACCCCTCCACACCATACACAGCCGTTCTACGTTGCTTCCTCTAGCCTGGCTCACTGGGGCTCTCTGCCTGGAAAGCATAACCTACCCCCTGCTGTCCCATCCCTGCCCTTGCTCTTCATCAGGACTGTGGGGACAGAAGGTCCCTATCCACAGGTCTCAGCATAGACGCCACTTCTGTCCTTCTCCGTAGATGAAGTTGAGGCTCTCTGCTGTGCCCGCAAAGCCTGTAGGTCTCCTAAGGCAATAAAACCAATGTCAGCAGTGTGGCCTCCTCCCCTCCCTTTGCAGGTCTCTGGCTGACTTGGGCACAAACCCTACCCCCCACCCCTAATCTTTTTTGACTCCTCAAATCTTAAGCTAAGTCGGATGCAGTTCTGTCCTCTTCTCCCATGAGCACTGTCTTCTCCGCACAGCAGCGTTCTCTTACTCTCCTGGGGCCGGGAGTCTCCCTGGGCACTTGTGTACGTGCTGGACACTGGACGTTACATCTAGAATGATGACAGGATGCAACTCAACAATGTCCTTGGTCAAGGTCCTCCTGCAAAAGGGAACCCGACGAGGTGTCTGTGTGTATGTAGCTTGAGTTAGCGCGAGCTAAAATAATAACAGTGGCGGTCTCACGCCTGGGAGGCTGAGAAACCAGTCATTCCTATATCCTAGAACCCGGGTGCCTCAGCAGTTGGCGTAGTCCCACAGTGGCTGTCATGGTGGGGAGGCCTAAACCCAGCAATCATTTTGTCCACAGGCTGGGTGCTGTAGCAGTTCCAATTTATCACTGAAAACCTGGAAGTTCCTTAGTCTACAGTGGAAGTCTAGAAATGCTGATTCTGCTATCAGGGAAGGAATCATCACCTTAACCGTCATCATCACCACCATCACCATCATCATCATCATCATCATCATCATCACCATCACTACCATCACCAGCACCACCATCACCAGCACCACCATCACCAGCACCACCATCACTACCATCATCATCACCATCATCACTATCACCACCACCATCACCACCACCATCATCATCACCATCACCATCATCATCACCATCACCACCATCATCATCACCAGCAGCAGCAGCTGCAGCAGATCAACTCAGTGACAAGAGGAAAGGCCACGTGAGCAACAGATGAACCATCTTCTTTCTACCATGTACTTTTAAAGACACTTTGGGCTGCTTCTAGAAGGTGCCACCTTCTTCCCACGTGGTGATGGTCTTCCCACATCAATCAAGGCGCCAGGACCCCCTTCAGGTGAGGCCACCTACTCGGGTGAGTCCAACTTTGGCAAGGTGACACTAAACCCAGTCCTAATACCAACTAAGGTGAGCTGCTTGCCTTACGCAGTGTTGCTTGTGCTGGCATCCTGACTGGCCTGCTAGCACCCCAGCCTCCCCGAGACTCAGGACTTGGGGGGATTCAGTAAGAAGTAGGTGCTTACGCTGGCTTTGGCCCAGGAAGCCATCACAGCTGGGAAGAACCTTAGGTGGGTGTCCTCACCTGCCCCTGTTCTTGCTTCTTCCACCTGCCTGGCTCTCCAGGAGATGAAGGCGGGGATTTCATCCTGTCTATCCATCCTGGTGCATAGCATGCTAAAAAACTTTTGCGAAGAATTCATCAAAATATTGGAATACTAATTAATGTATGTGGAAAAGCAGAATGCACTAACATAATGTTCTAGTTTTGGAAAGAGGGCAGGGGGGGTGGTGGGGAGGAAAGGCTCCATGAATTTATATCTTCCAATAATAATGAGGGCCAACCCGTCTTTTCCAGCTTTATTGGTCATCTTGCCTCACTCTAGTGACACTTTAGAACTCAGTCTCAACTGTAGGATTGCCTAGATCAGTCTCACAATGTCTTGATTGGTAATTGATGTATGAAGCTCCGCCCACTGTGGAAGAAACCATTTCCTGGGCAGGTGGTGTGGGGATGTGTAAGAGCTGGTTAAGGCCAGGCGTGCGGCACTTGGTAGGCAAATGAGTTTTTGAGTTTGAGACCAGTGTGGGCTACAGAATGAGTTCCAGGACAGCCAGGGATATGCACAGAGAAACCGTGTCTCAAAAAACAAAACAAAGCAGAAAACAACAACAACAACAAAAAAAACCAAAACAACAAAACAAACAAAAAACAAGAACAAAAATGGAGTAAGTGTGAGCTTTGGAGCAAATCGGCAGACAGCTTCCCCTCAGGGCTTTGGCTTTGGCTTCGGCTTCGGCTCCTGCCCGCGGTCCTTCCGGCCCTCCATCATGCCCGCGGTCCTTCCGGCCCTCCCTCAGTGATGGACTGTGACCTGCAACTATAAAACCAAACAACGTCCTTTCCTCCTCTAATTTGCTTTTGGTCAAAATGTCTTTAGCACAGCAACAGAAAGCAAAGTAGGTCACTCCAAGAGCTTTATAAATATTATGTTTCCACGTTGTTCTTCTACATCTTATTGCATCCTAACCCCTGTGTGTGAACGCAGGTGAGCACACGTCACCTTTCACCTTTCACCTTGTTTGACACCGTCTGCACCAGACTGCCTGGCCTGTGTGTGTCTGCGGAGTCCCCTGCCTCAGCCTCCCATGGCACAGTACACATGCTGAGGTTACAGATGTGCTAGTACCGGCTTTGTTGTGGGGAGGAGGTGTCTTGTGCGCTGTGTATTCAGATGCTTATTTCTGTGCCCAGAAACCTGGTTGCAGTCCATACATGGGCATTGTTATTTCGATGAAGAAATATGTATATGAAAGGAACTTTTTTGTTTTGTTTTGTTTTGTTTTTCGAGACAGGATTTCTCTGTGTAGCCCTGGTTGTCCTGGACTAACTTTGTAGACCAAGCTGGCCTTGAACTCACAGAAGTTGGCCTGCCTCTGCCTCCCAAGTGCTGGGATTTAAGGCGTGTGCCACACTTTTATTTACCTATTTCAATTGTTTCTTTACCTGCAACTTGCTCTATACCACACTGGCCTTGAACTCAGATCTGTTTGCCTCTGTCTCCTGGATTAAAGTTGTGTTTGTATTCCAGCCAGATCACACAGACCTAGAAGGTGTTTGGATGTGATCTCTTGCCAGAGCAGCTATGTTCTGACTTAATGTTTCTCTACAATCTCCTGTCTCAATGTTGTGTAAAAACTGTTCTCCATCATCTCTGATTGGTTAATAAGGAGCTGAACAGCCAATAAGGGGGCAGGAGAGTTGAGGTGGCATTTCCAGTCCCGGTTGGGGGGGGGAATCACAGGAGAGAGAGAGAGAGAGAGAGAGGAAGGGGGGGAGGGAGAGAGAGAGAGAGTGTGTGTGTGTTGAGGAGGAGGTTACCATGAAGGAGTTGCCACAAGGACAAAGATGGAGCAGCCAGAGACTTGTTGGCAAATAACAGGGCAGGTGGCTGGGAAACAGTCCAGACAAGCACAGTCAGGTTATAATAGATGAGGAACTGCCCAGCCATAGTGCTTTGAAGCTTATTAACAAATGTAATAGGTCTCTGCCATTATTTGGGAGCTAGAATGGGCATAGACAAAATAAACCAGACCCTTACTTTTACCTGGCTTCTTTGTGGGTTCCAAGCTCAGCTCCCCAGGCTCCTGAGGCAAGTGTTTTACCCACTGGGCCATCGCCTCAGACTTTTTTTTTTTTAAAGTTGCACCAAATTTGAACCATACTTTCTGTTGCCTGGTTTTCTTTCCTTTTCTCTTTTTAATTGTTACTTCCTGGAAGAGGACAGGCTTTCGTCTGTTGGCTCTTGCAGGTGCCAGCAGGAAGAAGCTGTTGGGGTGGTGACAAGATGTTGGCAGGGTGGGACGGCCATGGGGTGGCCATGGTTCAGTGTGCTACCTGGCAAGGTTTGGGGTGGCATTCTTGCTGCCCCTGAAATTCAAGGTGGAGCCAGGGATGTGCAGCAGATTTCATGGCGTCCAAAAGCTGGGGTGGATGGTGCACACCTTTAATCCGAGTACTTGGGAAGCAGAGACAAGCAGATCTTTGTGAGTTCAAGGCCAGCCTGGTCTACAAAGCAAGCTTCAGGGCAGCCAAGGCTACACAGAGAAACCCTATTTAGAAAAACCAAAAGCCAACCAAACAAAAAAAGCATTGTTTATTTTATACTGATTTTTGTCCTCACCGCTCTCACTTTACACAGTACTTCTTGCTGAGTTAGTTAGTTTTTATGCATCTTTGGGCATGGGGGTCTCAGGATTAGACTGTAGGATCAGAGTGGGTGGACAGTCACACAATGAGGAGTCAGAACTTTGAAGCAGGTTCCAAACTCTTACATCACCTTCAGCCTCAGGCTGTGGGGCCAACACATCCCCGCCCCCTGGGCTGGGGAGGAAGCCTGTGTGCCCTTTAGGGTGAGGACATGGTGGATGGCTCTCGTCCACATGGGATCAAGCTGCACTGCAGTTCAACCTAAAACGGAGCTTCGTACAGGTTCTGACTAGCATAGGGCAAAGGCTGGGACTGCGATGGTTGTCAACTGGGAACTGCCTCATGTGGGGCGTGGTCTTTGCCAATTGGCATGAATATGAAGACGGGGGGGGGGGGTGGGAGAGAGGGAGAGAGAGAGAGAGAGGAAGGAGGGCTGCGAGAAGAATGCTTAAAGGAGACTGTCAGAGGAGGAGGAGAAGGCTGCTGCTCTGTAGATGGAGACTGGACTTGCCTCAAAGCACATGACGACCCTAAACACCAGGACGCAGCCGAGGAGAACCACACCCCTTCCTCCCATCAGCCTTCTTTCTCTCTTACCTGGCGTCGGGGTTTTAGAAGGGAGATAGAGGCATTAGAGAACCCCAAATAAAGGAAGTTTAAAAAAAATCAAAGTCTACAGTTCACAGCCCTGTGACAAGAGGACGAATGCCCTTGATCAATTGTTCTTACAATGTACATTAGTGCACACCCCCCCTCACCCCCCCCACACACACAGAGGGGGGGGAGAGAGAGAGGGAGAGAGAGAGAGAGAGAACCAGGAAAAATAAATGCACGCTGTGGTAGCTATTCTTCATCATCAACTTCTCTGCATCTGGTTAACGAAAACCTAAGTACCTGGGTACACCTGTGAGACCTCTTTCTTAATTAAGTAATATGAGGTGAGAAGACCCAGCTTTCATGTAGGTCACACCTTCTAGCGGCAGCTGCTATACAAAGGATGAAGGAGGAGGAGGAGGAGAAGAAAAGAAGGATGATGATGATGATGATGATGATGATGATGATGATGATGATGATAATAATTTGGGATTCCAATGTACACTGAGGACCAGCTGAGACATCCAGCATCGTGGACTGAACAACTACTAGATTCTTGGACTTTCTTTGGGTAGCAGCCATTGCTGACTAGCTGGACCACAGCCTGTAAGCCATTTTAATAAATCCTCCTTGTATACATGTACGTGTACACACACACACACACACACACACACACACACACACACACACACACACACAGTTCTGTTCCTCTAGAAAGCCCTCACTAATACACACGCCTTTGGGATCTTCACAAAGCCACAGTGTCCACTGTGATTTGGATGCTTTGCTGTACTGCCTGGTTTGGAACTATGGGAGCCCACAAACACAGAATGTCTGCCCAGAGCTTGGCTCTACAATCACTCAGTGCCCAGCATAGCCAAGCCCCTTGCACACACAGAAGCCATTTCCAGAGCCGTGGGCGGATTCCTCTCCTCTTCCCTACTTGCCTAGAGTGGAAACTCACAAGTCCACCTCTGTGGGCAGACACTCAAACTGCAGTGTCCCAGGCACTTCTAGACTTGCTTCTTGACAAGGCAGAACTTTCTGGGAGGGGCCTAAGCACTGGGCACATGTGCACGAATGCCACTGCTGGCTGCTGCTCGCCCGTTCCTCACACCTTCAGTCTGCAAACGCAAGCAGCAAACGCTAGTGTGTCAGCTTGACACACACAGTGGATCCCCTTAGAAGAAAGTCTCGCAGCAGAGGTGTTGTCTGGATCAGAGTGGCCTGTGGGGATGTCTGTGGGGCTTATGCTGACTGCTAATTGATGTGGGAGACCCGTCCACAGCAAGTATCACCCTCCCCTAGGCAAGAGATCCTGGACTGTGTAAGCGTAGAGGGGCTGGAAGTAAGCATGGACACGCACATTCATTTCCTTTTGCACTTGATTGTGGGTGTGATGTGTGGGTGTGTTGTGCAGGTGTGTTGTGTGGGTGTGTTGTGATATGACCAGTTGCTTCAAATTCCTGTGACTGTGACCTCCCACAGCAGTAGAACACAGCCTGGAATTGTGAGATAAAATAAACCCCTCTTGCCCTTCCCCCTAAGTTGCTTTTTCTAGGGTAATTTTTTTTTTTTTAGTCACAGCAACAGAAGTGTGTGTGTGTGTGTGTGTGTGTGTGTGTGTGTGTGTGCATATGTGGTGTGTGTATGAGTGTGTGAGTGTGCGTGTGTGTATGAGTGTGTATGTGTGTGTGAGTGCATGCATGTGTGTGTATGCATGAGTGTGTATGTGTGTGAGTGTGCATGTGTGGCTTGTATGAGTGTGAGTATGTGTGTGTATGAGTGTGTGTATGTGTGTGTGTGTGTTAGAGTACTACTTGCAGTAGTTGGTTCTTTCCTTCCTACCATGTGTGTTTCTGGGGTTGAGTTTAAGTTGCTCAGGCTTTGTGAGACAGGCAGGCCTGTGCTCGCTGACCCATCTTGCTGGCCCCAACCTTTGAATTTAGAACACAATTATCAGCAAAGAAACAAAACAAAACAAAACAAAACAAAACAAAAACCCAAAAAACAACCCTGTAGAGAGTCAGGAGAAGAGCATCCTGGGAGTGTCACGTGACCTCCTTGGTGGGGTTGGTCTTAAGATGTAAGATAGGGATGATTATGGGACAGAGACAGACTGAGGCTAGCACATAAATGAGATTTTAACATTAAGAAGAAACAACTGACAAGTTTCACAGGGATTAGATACAGCAGGAAATACTTTGTGCTCTTGACCGGGCCTGTTCACTCGCTCTGCTTTTCCTTCCCAAGCCTGTGGAGAAATATTACTGTTTTCGGGTCAGCGGTGGGGGTGGGGGCGGGGCTTGGAGGTGGGGGGAGGGGAGGGGTGGTGACGGTGGGGGTGAGGGTCCAGGTGGGGCGAGGGTGTGGAGGGCAGTCTCCCTCTCTCGGGTTTTCTTGATTTTTCCTGTTGCTTAGAAAGATTTCACCTTTTCTGGTCTCCAGCTAGTTTGGAACTCATTTCCAATTTCCCTGAGTGCTTCTGAGAACTAACAGCGCTGGACACTGCCAGCTGTGAGAGGAAAATCAGAAAACCCTTTACACTTTCTCTTACGGGGCTTTCCAGTTGCCAGTGAGTTCCTCCGGATGTGTCCCAGGAAATTCTTTGCCACATGAGATAAGTGAGCATTGTTCTCTGCTTGGCCTGTGAGTTTGACGTGTTCAATTTTACCCAAACTTTGGCCAGCTGAATTAAAAGCAAAAGCTCCAAGCTTCCTGGAAACATCTGGTTTTCCTGTGCCATCTGGCGTGGGCTTGGTAATGATCAACTCTTATTCTGTGCCATTTTGTTAACCTTTATTTTACATTGTTCACCCATCTTGGAGAGGAGGCTAGGGTGTTACCAGAATCTCTATTTTTTCTGATCCCTGTCCTTTTAATAACAGTGTGGCTAACTCAGTTTTGTACTAAGGAAATGGCAAAAAATGTTTCATATCTAAGTCTCTAGGAAGGATCATTTGATACAGAAAGTGTTTCTCCGGTCTTGAGGAAACAGAGCATTGTTTTATTAATGTAAATTATGTTGGCTCCCAAATTGCTGCTGGGAATGCAAATCTGCGCAATTTCTTTGGAAGAATATGCTGAACCTAATAGTTCACAAACTCTGTCTGCTAGTGATCACACTTCCTCGTGTGTGCCAGTCAGGAATGCATACTCGTATTTGCAAAAATAACAAGTTCAGCAGAGCTCAGGGTAGCTCTGACTCTCGCAGCCCCAGTGGGAGAGGGCTCAGATGCCCACCACAGAGGCCTGCACACCTCCACCATGGGATGGCCACACAGTGGAGTACTGTTCAGTGGGAGAATGAGCAAACCATGGCTATAGGCAGTGACTGGACCAAAGCTCTTAAGCATCCCTACCGGGAAAGAGTAAGTCGAGCACAAACTCACACAGTTGCACAAGATCCCAGTTGCATAATGTTTAAAAAGATGCAAAAAATGTTCATGGACTGAGAAGTCAGGCTAGTGACTGAGGGGGGGGGGAGAATGGGGGAGTCAGTAGCAGGGGACGTAGGAGGAGAATTCTCTCAGGGGACAGTCACATCCGTCTGTACCTGCTGGGTCCTCAGCTGTACCTACTCTGAGATGATTCTTTACTGTATACACACTTCATCTGACTGACTTTTTTTTTTGTCCTGAAAATTAAAGGAAGAAAACATCATAGCTACCCATGAACAAACCAATAAACGTAAATGAGATAAAGTTATACATTTATCAAGGGCAGAACTCTCGTAAAAAACAAAACAGAATAACTCAGTGTTACAGCACTTGCCTGGCACATACAAGTCCATGGGCTCAATTGCCAGCACCACAGGAAACAACAAAAATAATAAACAGTGCTTTATAGCTGTGTCCATATCAGACTAAGTTACCTTTTTTAGTGGCTTTGTACCAATATTAAAACCAACAAGAAATTTCACGTCCTTAATTACGTTCTTCCCCTTCTCAGGAGCAGAGCGCCCTCTCCCTCTCTGAAGGTGCTTCTCTCAGAGGACCAGACCGCATGCTGCTCAGCCTCTCTCCTACATGGCATCTTCAGTTACCACGCGCTCAGAGCATGGCAGCATTCCACTCAGACTGCAGTCAACTATGGCCGTTTCTCACCTCCTTGCCAGGTGCCTGGACATCGGGCTTGTTTTCTGGGTCAGCTCTTGCACAAGAGCGTACGCGCCTGGGATGGCCGAGCCACTCTTTCTTTGCCCGTGTATCCCTGGAATCTGGGACCACGTGCTCGATGAAGGTCTTTGAATGGTGCTTCTGTGGTGTGGATGTCACTGTATGGAACAAATCCTACTGTGAGAGCATCTCTCTAGCAGAGCATCAATGCCCAAGTGCATCCCTTTGCCTAAACACCATGCACTATCTGGCATTTGGGATTTGATTTTCTATTCATCTGTTTCATGATTGTCTCATTTGACTAACCCAAGGCCCTGTCACACAGACTGTAGCACTCATCCTGAGCCACACAGGACAGCTTTTCTGTCATCTGTCCGAGGAGGGTGGACTTGAGTCGTAGCTTGTGCCATGGTGGTATTTCTTGCAGGAGAAGGGAGAGCTGTCAGGGTCTTGCTATTCGTAGCCATCATAGTCTCATTTACTCATGACAAGAGGAACAGGTTTTCAGCTTCACCGCAGATGAAACCATTTCACCCCCACCCCCGTTGACTTTGAGCTTTGTTTTTCTCCTAGAAGCTGGCTATTCTGAGTGTTCCTGTCCAGCAGCCCAAGCACACTGTGCGTTTGGCACTTACTCCCAAGGTTATGGAGTTTTCTGAAAGATGAGTAGGACCAAATGGTTTTTTGATGTCACATAGGTTTTCTTTTTTTCCCCCTTCTTAAAGCGCCCCGTGATTTGACAAGCTTCACCATGACTGTCAGAAAGTTCGGAGTTCACACTTGGCAGGACTGTGCTCCATCCAGAAGAAGGAATTTTCCAGATGGTTTGGAAAGGCTGAAGGGCAATATTTGGGAGACCAGGAAAAATTGTCAGCATATAATTGATTGGAAATGCCTGTTCAGTTCTTTTCAAACCTCTCTCTCCTTTCACCTTGTTCTCTCCTGTGAGCCCCTGTGCTTCTCTTTCTGGAATTTGCCCCCTGCCCCCCCTCCCCCCACCCGGTTCCCCTTGCATCTTTTAGAGGTAACTTCAAGCACTCCTTGGGTCAGTTCCTAAGAGATTTATTAGCTAACCTCACACAATTGTCACTTTTGCAGGTCTAAAATGCTTGCCTCCCCATCCTTTCAGATGGCTTAATCCAAACATCTGTGCAAACAGGTAATTATAGATGTGTGCAGGAGCCATACTACGGCAGGGCATGGCAGCCTAGGGGGTGCGTCAGCCAGTGTCGGGGGCTGGAGAGTGAGACAGTGGTCCTGACAGAGTGGGGAGGGGGGAAATTAACTGTAGGAAGATATGAGAGCTGTCTGTGATGTTCCCAGGTCAGGGGGTCCTTTTGAGCAGAGCCTGCTTGAGTAGGGCACAGATAGAGAATATGGTGGGGTTCTGGGGAACACCAAGGGTGGAAGATGAGTGGGTGTCATGTCCCACGCTGTGCTTGTGTGACCTTTCCAACAGTAATAGGAAGGTGAGTTTTGAACCTGGGAGTGGCTGATGGCCCTCTCTGTGCAGCTGGGATTAGACCAGGGCAGAGTGTACCAGGGAAGGTTCAGTGTTGAAAGCCCTGGCTCACTTTTTCCTTTTCTACTGATGTTTTTCTTTCTCTTATGCGGCTTGCTGTATTCAATTTTGGTGTGAAAGCGGTAACAAAAAGGATTGTGGCCATGAGAAAGTTCTAGAAGATAATCATTTTAGGGAAGTCACTGGTGAAAGTGGCAGATGAAGTGACCTCCAAATGTCAAACCCAGCAGGCCTGCAGAGGATGAAATGACAGAGCAGCCTACCCCAGCAGGAGGAGGACCTGAGGCGGCCAACGTAGCTGCCCAGGAGGGTGCACAGAGCAGCTGTGGAAAGGCCTGTTTAACCAGCAGCTCTGCAAACTGTACATATTCTAAGCATGGCAAAGATTGTCTTGAGATCAGAAGCCAAATAAAAGTCCTAAGAGGCAGGCAGTTACCTCGAGGCAGCCCTTTCCACTGCACGAGGGGGCTCCAGGACACACACAGACTTTTGTCCAGAAACACAGAAGGGACAGGGCTGGATAGACAGACGCATGGCAGAGCGGCTCCTTTTGGAAGATGCGCCTGGCTTTCTGAGGAGGAGAGGGCACTGGCAGAGAGAGCCTGCCTCAACACAGCCTGCATTTTCCTTTAGCTTACAATCGAACGCTAACTTCATGCGCGTCTCTGTGGCACGCACGTGGTCTCCCCCTGACTGTGCCCTGGCTGCCTCCCCAGACCCCCGCTACTTTTCCAAGCTGCTCTAAATTTTCCAGGTTGTTGGACGCTCCAGCGATTGGGCGCCCTTCGAGCACATCTTACATGAAAAGCCAGTCACCCTGAGTTATGGTTTTTCCATCAGCTAAACCCTTCTGCACCAAATCGCCCACGGCTGAAACTATTTTCTGATAGATAAATATTTTCAAACTTTCTCTGTCAAGCCCAGTTTAGAAATGTCAAATTCGTAATGACCGTTCCCATCCGTGGCTTTTCCCTCTTAGGCACCTATTCCTTCCCTCTCCCCCCCCCCACCCCCCTTCAGAGCAGCAAGTCAGTGGGTGGGTGGTGGAGAGCCACACAGTGAGATGGTGAGAGAGAGGACCTTAGCGATCTTTGGTGAAAGTTCCCCATTGTCTAGAGAATTCTCTCGGTATGCGGTTACTGTACAATCTTTCCTACCCTTTTCCTCAAGACTGCCCATGGAGCCAGGTTGCTTTGTGAAGGATGTCCAGTTAGTGAGCTTGATGTTTACATTTTGACCAGACAGGGACTCTGAGAAGATTCAGGACATCACTTCTGTGAAAATGAGGATGCATCCATCTGAGAAGCTTAAACAGTGGATAGGGATTGTTTTTCTAGTGGAAATGACTTGCCTAGTTGTTATTATTATTATTATTATTAGTTTTTTGAGACAGGGTTTCTCTTGTAGTCCTGGCTGTCCTGGACTGACTTAAACCAGCGTAAAGCTGAGCACAAAGGGAAATGGAGTTACCTGGGCTGCACTGCAGTGAGTTTTCTTGTTTTTTTCTTTGTCTCCTCTCCTGGTATTGCAGCCACATGGGAGGCGTGTGTGTGTGTGTGTGTGTGTGTGTGTGTGTGTGTGTGTGTGTGTGTGTGTGTTACAAGGGAATGCTGGGAAGCAATCTAAGACCTCATGTGCATTAGGTAAGTGTCCCACCACTGAGCCATAGTCCCAAACCCAAATCTACACTTGTTTCTTATGGTTGTTTGTGGTAGGGTCTCACCCAGCAGCCCAGGCTGGGCTCCAGCTCCAGAAGGTGATCCTCCTGCCTCGGCCTCTCAAGTGCTAAGGTTACAGGTGTGAGCCACCATGCCTGATTCGATTTGTTCTTAACTGGCATATAATTTATTTTTATTTATGAGACACGTTTGTAGTGCTTTGACATAGCGCCCCATATGTAAAGAGCAAATCAGGGTAATGAACATACACAACACCTCAAGCATGCAGAATCTTCCAGTTATTTTCAAATAGATATACCATAACCAGTTACCTTGTTATAGGACGTTATTCTTCTGCTGTGTAATTGTTATCTTTGTGGTCACTGAGCAGTCACCCCTTCTGGCCACCTTTAGGCAACTACTCTCCTCAGTACTGCCGTGAGATTAACACTTAGAGTCCACACGACAGTGAGCGCATGCAGTATCTACCTTGTTTCCCTTAGGTCCTCCAGATGCACCCACGATGACATAATCAGTACCACACGACAGTGAGCGCATGCAGCATCTGCCTTGTTTCCCTCCAGATGCACCCATGCTGACACAATCAGCAGATGCACCCATGCTGACACAATCAGCAGATGCACCCATGCTGACACAATCAGCAAGACTCCATCTCCCCTTGTGATGGAACCAGCACCCACGTACCATTCGCCAGTCGGCAGACACTAGGTTGACCGCATGCCCGGGCTGTGGCAATTGGTGTTGCCCGGCCAGAGGGCAGCTGTCTCTCTGACATACTGGTTTCAGGTTCTGTAGATAAATGCCCGGCAGCATCAAGTGTATCTCTCTTCTTGATCTTTCTAGGCCACCACCCAACACCGTTTTCCACAATGGCTGTTTTAACCGACAGTCCAGCCAGCGGTCACCAGTGCTCGTTACTCTTTATGTACTTGATGGCGGCCGTTCAGACCACAGTGAGGTGAGGCAGCCTCCTTGCTCGCTGCCATTATCTAGCTGTGGAAATGGCTAGTGCGTGGCTCCTCCAAGGGACAGATGCAAAGTAAGAGAATAACATGGAATCAACTAGTCCGGTAAGTACTTCAGAAGACGGCTTTGCATACCTGTGATGAGGGCTGAATGGTGTGTGTGTGTGTGCGTGCATGCATGTGTGTGTGCACGTGCGCACGTGTGTACGTGTGTGCACACACGTGTGTTTGTGCTTGTGTGTGTCATATATAACATGCTAATGTCACAGCTGCCAGTGTGGACATATTTGCAATGGGTTCCTAAGAAAGATATCTCAATGGCCCTCTCTATAAATGACTCCCACCCCACATTTCCATGGGGATGCCCTTAAATGTGAGGAGGGAGCCCTCACCAGAAACCACCACTCTGGGGACAGCACCACTGAGCATCACTAATCTCTTACTGGTCTAATGGAGTCAGGGCGGAGGAGCCGAAGAGCTGGCTCAGTGGTTCTTGCAGAGGGCCTGGGTTCAATTCCTGGCACCCACACAACCACTTTGTAACTGTCTATACCTCCAGTTCCAGGAGATTAGGTTCCATCTTCTGGCCTCTGCAGGTACTGCATGCATGTGGTGCACACAAAGAAGATGCAAAAACACTGCAGCAAGTAATGAATGCCTCTTAAAGAACAGGTAAGATTTGAGGACCACACTGCGTCAGAGAGCTGAGCTGTGTTGGCAGCAGCTGTGTTCCTGGAATAGAAAACCCCATTCCCAGTGTGATTCATCTTTGTCTCGCCGATCACACGTCCTGTTTTTTAGAGCCCCTCTGGGCCCCCTTGTGTGGTGAGGAAACTCTAGCAGGACCCGTCTCCTTCAGGGTGCTACTGGTGAGATGGCTCACATCAGCTGCACGCCTGAGGTCATAGTATGTGACTTCTGAAGTCACATCGGCTCCCTGCCATGTCCCCTCTCTCTTTAGCCTCCCAGTCTTCCTCAGAAGTGCAGGACTTTAAAGGTGTGCTTGAGCAGGTCCCAGCTTGGGGACCGGGAAGTCAAGGTCATGCATGCTAATGGGTTGCAACCATTTCACATCCCAGATACGCCCACAACTGTCTTCTCTCGTGGAAAGGACTGGTCACCCTAAGCACAGAGCTCAGGATGGAAGGAACTCAATTTGAACGCAGCCACACTGCCCTCCTGGGGTCTTCAGCATTCACTCGGCCTGCTTATGGATTTCCTGAGTGATGCCTCGGGCTCTGCAAAGATGCTAAATAAGTGATGCATTTTGATGCATGAGTGGCAAGGATGGCCTGAGGCTTGGGGGAGGGCAGTGGAGGAGGAGGAGGGCATGATGGTTAGTTTTAGTCATCAACTTGGCACACTTGCCTGAGGAAGGAGTGTTGGTGAGGGACTGTCTTGGTGGGGCTGCCCTCTGGGTGTGTCTGTGGCGATTGTTTTGGTTATTGGGACTTGCCCACTGTGGGTGGCACCAGTCCTTGGGCAAAGGTATAGCCTGGGCTGTATGAGGGAGGGCACTGTAAGCCTCGCACTAGCATCTGTGCGTGTACTCACCACTCTCTGTTCTTCACTGTGGGTCGAGTGTGACAAGCTAGCTCAAGCTCTCGCTGCCTCGACTTCCCCCACAGCGATTGGCTGCAACCTGGAATTGCAGGATAAGTAAATCCTTTCTCCCTTAATTTGGCTTTGCTGGGTTGTTTGTTTGTTTGTTTAAATCACAGCAACAGCAATGACAAGAGAAAGGAGTTGAGAGTGTTCGGTTAGAGGTCATGACACTGGCCATTTAGTTGTCTGGACAGCTGTCCTTGGTACCTCTCAAAGCAAGAACTGACCTTGCTGACCTTCAAGCATCTCAGCTCTCCATTCCATGGCCAGAGCAAGAAGAAGAATCCTGTTCCTAAGACCTACTAACGGGTGTGTGTGTGTGTGTGTGTGTGCAAATGCTCAGCGACATGCTGGTGGAGCCATGCAGCCGGCCACACACCACTGGTTTTCACAATGTGCAGGAATCATGTTTTGTTTTGTTTGGAAATCAGGAGATGGGACTCAGGGTTGCACTGTGAGAGAGGGCTAGTACGTGTGCACACACACTCGTGTGCATAGAAAACCAGAATGCTCGGTGTCCTCTGTCACTCTTCTGCCTTACTGATTTGAGATACAGCTGCTCACTGCACAGGAGGCTCGCTCATGTGGCACGGCTGGCTGACCAGGGTGCTCTGCCTGTCTCTACATTCCAGTGATAGGGCCAGAGACGTGTGCGCAGCCACGCCTGGCTTTCGTGGGTGCTGCAGATGGAAGAGTAGGCCCTCTTGTCTGCACAGCGAGCTATTCAACGTGACTGAGGTTCTTATGAGATGACACAGCAGAGGAAAGATGGCACCGGAAGAGGTACAGGAGGAAGGTGGGTACTCGAAAGCCAAGGAAAGGGACGTGGTGCAGACATCACCACATCCCAAAAGGAAGGAAGCCCTGGTGAGCCCTCCATCAGGATCTCCATCCTCCAGAACAGGTAACAACTTTGTGTCATTTCAGCTGCCAGTGTGACACTCGTTACAGCAGCTGTAGGAGACCAATACGCGCTCTCAGTTGGTCCTGGCACCTGGCGCACTCACAGCATTTCTTGTCAGCTTATTTGCAGGCAGAAGACACAATGGCGTCTCACCCAAAGTGAGGGAACCGGCTCTGTCCCCTGCGGAATCAAGCCTGAGGTCGGCTGTGGATGCTGTGGGAGCCAGGCACTTGCTCCTTGCACAGGGAGCGTGATGAGTCTGGCTCTCCATGGCTGCTTTCTCATTTTCTTTGTGACTGGTGCAGGCCTGGGGTTTATTTTCTTCTCCACGAGGGTGTTTCTCGCCTTTCTCGTCACGGACTCAGCCCTTCCCACTTTTGCCTCCACTCCCGCTGTAACTTATTAGGCTCTTTTCAGACAAATAAAACCCATGCCCAGGCTTGGATTTAGAATTTTATACAGCTGTCAAAAATAGCTGCCCCGTGAGCAGAGCAGTGACCACAGGATCTGATTCACTTCCGCCGGTCAGCTTCCCTTACCACAACCCCAGAGAGGTAGAAATAATAGACTCCCTGCTTAGGTGTCAGGGGCGCTCACTGCCGCGCCAGACCTTGTTAATTATATCATGGGGACCTCATGGCTGTCTCGTGGGAAGAGGCTGTGGGGGGCCGGCCACTCTCTTTCAATTGCTATTGCTACCGACAGCTGACCCAAAGGAAGATGCTCCTGTAATAGCCTCAAGGTCATTACACACACAGACTCTGGGACTGGGGCTGCTGGCAACAGATTTTGGCTTCAGCTGGGACAAGCCCTCTTTCCCTTCTGTGGAGGCACTACGGGGAGCGACGGTGGCAGTGGCCCATGTGGTCCCACTGGACACTCTGAGCTGCCCCAGTCCCTTCCAGTGGACTCTTTAGACTGCTCTGTCTCGCTTTAGCCAATCTCAGTTGTAGACCGTGGTCTTCTGTGCCCAGAGGAGGCTGCCTACAGTGCTGCCTGGTGTCTTCTCTGTCAGGGCCTCACTCCTACTCTCCTAGGTCCAGGGCTCTTTAGTGGCCATCTTTGTTTGATGTCTGAGGAATGGAATAAAGTTCAAAGGTCATGAACAAGGACTCTGAGCTCCTTGCCCATACCCATCCTCACCGAGACTCAAGGCAGAGGGAGAGGACTTCATTAAAATTAGACAGTGAGACTCCTCTGCGCCTGGTTGGAGTTCGTGGATCCTTCCGTGGCTGCTCTTAACTTTCCCTTCCTCACTCTTACTATAGAGCATAGTACTCACTTGTCTTTTTGCCATGACAAAAAATACCTAGCAAAAGTAGTGCAGGGAGAGAAGGGGTCAATTTTGACCCACAGTTTGAGGGTACAGTCTGTCATGGCAGCAGGCCTTTGCAAACGTCTACAGTGAGGAAGCAGGGATACAGGAAGGCCGGCACTCTGCTCGTGTCCTCCTTTATGCTCATCCAGGGACCCCGGCTTGTGGGACGGTGCTGCTCACAGTTAACTCGAGCCACATCGGTTATTATATACAGCATCTAGATAATCCTGCAGAGGCTCCTCCAGAGGTTAGCCTAGCCTAGACAGCCCTTTCTACACGTGGCCAGAGGCCTCCTGGGAGATCCTGTAGGTTGACTGTCAAATTCACCATCACAAAGGGCACCTGATCATCCTGGCGAGTCATTAAATAGTCTAGGAAGAGAAAAATTGAAAGACAATTTAAAAAAAAAATCACCTTAGGAAGAATTTAGAACACAGTGGATCAAAAACAAATCAGGTGAGTATGTTAATTACTGCTCTCCGTTTGATTTGCTGTAGGTTTATTTTTTTGGGGCTCAGGTTTTGAAGTGAGACACAGTTCACCACCAGGCAGAGGAGGAGGCATGGAGGTGGGGGTGTGAGGCCGCTGGTCACACTGCACCTGCATTTGAAAGTAGAAAGCCGTGAAGGCTGGCATCCCGCGCTTTCCTCCCTCCTTGTCACTTAATCCTGGAGTTCGGCCCATTGGACAGTGGCATTCACGTTCAGAGTGGGTCTTCCCTCTTGGTCTATGCCTTCTGGAAACACCTTTACAGACACACCCAGAAGTGTATCTCCTGGGTAATTTCAAATCCAGTCAAGCTGCCAATGGTTAACCACTACAACAGGCAATGGGATCACAGTAATTATCAAGAAAAATTTCATCAAAGGCCATTAAGGGGAAAAATGTAAATTGCTTAAAACGTAAGCTCATAGAATGTACCGTACAAGACTGAAGTGATACACTTATAAACTCAGACTCCGGGTGGTAACAATGTATCAGAGTGAGTGCACCTGTCACATCAGCTGTAGTCAGTGTCCCCTCTGGTGGGAGGTGCAGACACGGAGGGAAGCTGGCATGAGCAGAAGGGAGGAGAGGTCGTGAGAACTCTGTACCGTCCTGTGATTGCAACACAGCTGCTCTAAAAACATTTAAAAGTTATATTGAATTAAACCATAAAGATGTAAAACCCCATGTTTCAAAAATTGCTTAAGGGTTTGGAGAAAAAAAAATCATTTGCAAAGGCTAGAGGACTAAAGAAAGGGCTTATTTTTATTCCACAGACAAAGCCGGGGTATTGTTTTATGTTTTGGGTAGTGAAGATCTTGGTAAATAGGGCAAAAAAAAAATGATGGAGACACTGGGGTCTCTAAAAGTGGAGGACATAGGGAGCACAAGTGGCCTGGGCGTGAGGAAAATGAGCTGAAGGGCCGTCAGGAGAGCAGGGCTTGCGAGCAGCCTGCCAACAGTCCAAGGCAGTCTGAGGGCGTGGAAATGCCTTCTGTTTCAGGCCTTTCCCCAAGCCTAGCCTGGCTCCGCTCACCACATTACACTTAGGAACCCAATCTGAAAAGCAGATGGCCTCTACTCCCCAGCACGTGGGAAATTCTCAATAGCTTTTAGCCTAGCACAAAGGAGACCTTCGAAACAGGAGAGTGCCGGCAGCTCGGGAGACACGGTGCATCCTCTTGGGCTGGAGGAACACCTTAAGGCTACAGTGCAAACAACAGGGCCTACAAAGGTGCCTCGTACGACAGGTTCCGACACGGTAATCCACAACACCTCGATGGGGTGGGATCTGGGAGCTTGTGAACCCCCAAAGAACTCCAGGAACACTCAAACAGCTGGGGCTGCTGCCTCTGAGTGAATGTCTTGTGTGCCTTTCCCTCACTGGGGACCTTAGAGGAGAGTCCTCTCTGTCTCCACAGTGGGGACCCCAGAGAGGGTGTCTGGTCTATGAGATCACAAGCGACGACGGATGGGAGGCGAAGACAACACACTGACTGCAACCGCCCTGGAGCCTCCAACACTAAAAACCTATGATTCTGTCACCGAATAAAAAGAACAGAACCGCGGCCTTCCCCCTCAACCTAAAACCTTAAAAAAAATTTTTTTTAAATTCAGAAAAAATCAGTAATTGAGAAATGTACAAACAACCAAAGAAAATGCCGTTTTCAGCTCCCGCCCCTGGATGCAGCCGTAGTGCAACCCTGGGTGTGTTTCTGTTTATCATTCACACTTTGTAAGCGACACAGTCAAGCCCAGCAGATGTGCTACATGTAAACACAGGAAATACATTTTGTACAGAACATGATATTTTATTTCCATCTTATGTCTGATAATGGATTCATGACCACATCACTATTTCATTCATTCATTTAAAAATGCTTGTGTACCTAGGCTGAAACAGTAGAGGAAACAACCACAACAGACCACTAGGGGGCGCGCTGAGAGGCCCTGCCTACTGGCCTGGAGTCCATCTGTACCTGAAGGTTGCCATTTTCTCTAGGTAAGATGCAATTGAACTGTCTCCCAGCATCCCCAGATTTCTGTGATATTCTCTCTTGGGTGCCCTGAGCCCAGGGACACATCGGACATCTGCCGGAACTTCTAGGTTCTTGTGTCCAGAACAAAGAACTGGACAGAGACACGTGGTTGCACAAGAGTCAGTCTTTTAACAAAGAATTCAAAGACACTTCCAAGAAGGAAACGGCGTGGAGCAGCCAATCGTGTTAGAGGCTCCGCAGTAACTCTGCAAGGACAGGGTGTTTAAGCCAGAGGCTTCAGGGTCGGTTGAGCCATGCGACTTTCTCGAGCACGTTCAGCAGGAGTGCACCTTGAGGCGTCAGGGTTCCCCGTCTTCCTCTCTGCTAACCGAGGGAGGAAGTTGGATTGCCCGGCGCTGGAGTTCCAGGCAGTTGTGAGCCACCCAACATGGGTGCTAGGGAACTGACTCTCTGGAAAAGCCCGCCAAGCCACCCCTCCGGAGGGCATACGATCCAGCAAGATGCGGTGCAAGCGTGATGTCCTCCCCTGATGCCACCACCCTTCTGGCTGGCAGCAGACCACATTTCCACGGACGACGCTAACAGGTGAGAGCTGAGCTGGGTAGCTCTGTGGTGAGTGCTTCACTACAGGAATGTCCTGAGAGCCTGATGTGTGTAGTGAAGGCTCTGTAAGGAGTCCTGAGCCCGCTAACTGGGAGCTAAGCTCTGAGAGACGCACCTGCCAAGTTCAGCAGTGTACAGCTCTAAGGAAATGTGAGGTGGCCAGGGCAGCACAAAGCTCCAGCACCATGGGACGCCTCTGCATGTGAGGTCAGCCATCGACCGAGATGTCCTCCTACGTGCATGACTGAAGGTGAGGCGTGATGAAGACAGCTTTAGAGGGTGTAGGGCACCTGGGTAGAGTTCAGAACTGACCAAGGTAATGTCTACCAAGAAGGGTAGAAAGCTCTGGAAAGGGCGGTGACAGTCACTAATGATTTTCCAGTGGACATAGGTGGCTATGGTCACAAGAACCTTCCTCAGTCTGGGTTCTTAACCTGAAACAGCCATCGGCAATGTCTTCTGAGACATCTGTGGCATCCACACAGCACCTAGCTCTGTATTTTTCAGGGCTCTGTGACAACCTGTGTCTCGCACAGCTCTTGGAACTGCCCTGGGGTGGGGAAAAAAGTCATTGCTGCTCAGGGAGCATCAGCTCAATGTGTTTGGCACAGCTCAAAGCCTGAGGACTTTCTGTATCTCTGCTTCTTTGCGATCAAAACAAATATGACAACAGTGTCACTGGGTCAGTGCCCGAATCTTTCGGTGGGATGCTTGGAAGGCTGCCGGTCATGTTTTGTTTTGTTTTGTTTGGCTATTGCTTTTGTGGTGGAATCTTCCATGTTGCCCAAAGCTGCTCAAGTGATCCACTCACCTTGGATTCCTGAGCAGCCAAGGACAATAGGTTCATGCCACTACATTTGCCTCTTGTCACAGTTAACGAGGGGTCACAAAGCAGGGCCAACACAGAGGCACGTACAAGGCTGTCACTAGAGTTAAATCTCTTATCAGTGGCACCTGCTTTCTACAGAACAAAGTGACATTTGCTTCATGGGATATGGACACGCAGCTTGTCCTTGGCCACTGTCCACATGGTAAAGCTGTCCTCTTATGCTCATCTCTGCTGGCCCAGTGGCCGTCTTCGGAGTGCCATGATGGTTGCCCCACTGTTCTTAACCGTCTCTCCAAGGGCACAGGATGGTGCTTTGCAAGATCTTTGGGGTTTTTGCTGTCCTTACAACAGTTTCCTCTGGGGTCCTGGCAAGGCAGTAGGCTCACCCCCAAATCAAACTAGGAAATCATTTCTAGGCTTTGCCTCTGCTTGAGTCAAAACTGTGTGTTTCCCCCGAACATCTGTGTGTTCCTCCCTGTATCCACCGTCAAAGCCTCTCATCGCTGACCCCTGCAGTCGCTGACCAGGCCTCTCCTGTCCCCTCCTGCAGCGGTTTCCCACAGCCCCCAGGACCTGGATCCCACAACCTTTCTTCATGGCCCCAGCTTCCCAAACACTGACGTGGCAGCGAGCGAGTGGACTGCTTGCCACCTGCATTGATGTCTAGAGGCAGAGACAGGCTGAAGACTTCGGTGAAGGAGCCCGAGCCCAGGAGGGGGTTGCCAGGCTGTTGGCCCTCATGGTGATCTGTCTTGGGACTCTCCAGAGACTTCTTGCCTGCAACTCTCTGCTGCCCCCTGCAGGTGAGGGTGTGAGCGAGCATTTGTTCAGAAGGTTATAGAGAATCATAAACCAGTCCTGATCAGCTTGGGCGAGGAGAAAAAAAAATACCTATTTTCACCCTTGTCTTACTAATATTACTATTAGTATACTAATATCACTATTATTAGGTTAGTGGGGATCTGTGACTTGTGAGTTTTGTCCCCAGTACAATGCTCCCTGACGTCCCACAGCATGCTCCAGACGTTGCCGACATCTCACCAGGCGACTTTTGCCCATCACAACTTTGGTTCCAAGACATCTACTAGATACACCAATAGGCCATTTTATAGGAGCTTAACAAAGAGGTGTGTATACATCACAAGATAACTAGTTACGGGGACACAAGCAGTTACTTTGTACCATTTTGGCAGCTCACATCAGCACCAGCAGCGTGCTTTGAGAACCTTTACACCTTCCATTCCCATGGTCAGAAATTCACTGGGCCACAGACTACAGACTAGGTAGTTGGGGTAAGGCGGCTGCCCTGTGTGTGTGTGGTTTGGGGATTGCTATTTCCTAAACGATACTAAATAGCAAGAGCCGTGTCAGGGACTGAAGCAACTGTGGGTCCCAGTATCCACAAGGGAGTTGGCGCCAGTATCATGTATGTCTGAGGAGGGGTTCTACTGTATCATATGAACTGGATAATATCCCACAGGCATCTCTGGACGGCTAAGGAGGCTCCTGTGGGGAACAGTGGGCTTCCTGATTTTGTAGTGGGAGACCCTAATAGGCAGGAAACAGAACTCTGGCCATGGTGCAGGAAGTTTCATATGACGCAGGCTCTTGCTTTAGAAAAGACCTGGGTCCACGGTGAACTTGGGCATTGGCATGAGAGGGCTAAGGCCTTTCTCTGTGCCAGGTTTCACGTCAGCTCTTCCTTCCTCCCCTGAGCTCTCTTTCACTCCAACCCCCTTTGCCTGTGCTTGGCAGTGATCTCATGGCTCTGCGTGTGCTAGGTAGCTCCACTGAGCTACACCACCAGTTCCCAAAGGCATACCTCAGGCTGGCCTCGAACTCACGATTCTTCTGCTTCATTTTTTTCAGCATCGCCCCCCGCCCATGTGCCATGATGGTAACCATGAGAAAAGTCACTGCGTTTACAGGGCCACACTGCCCTCACAGAGGGAGAAGCACACTTTCCTGACTATAAGGCCTTTGCACAGAAACTGCTCTCTGGCACCCAGTCCCTAATCCAGGCATACCTTACCTGCTTCACACTGAACCTCCAAGCCCAGCAGACCCTCACCTCATGACGCAAGGTGTCAGGCTTTCTTCTTGACTCCAAATGAAGCATGTGGCTGCAGGGATGGCGGATGGCTGGGCTTCAAAGGAAGGGCTGGGAGAAAGGACTGGCAGGAGAGGACCAAAGTGAAGCCGCAGTGCCTGCTGACCTCGTGCTGCCTACAGCTCATAAATCCTTCCTCTGGAGGTGGTGGGTGGGGAGGACAGCGCAGAGGAGGAGGGCACGGGTGGGGGGTGAGAGTCACTGTTCTGCAACTTCTAGATGCTGCCGTGACAAATTGGGTGAGCCACTTAGTTACTTTATTCCTTGTTTTAGAAGGGTTAGTCTCTCTGATTCCCTGTCTTAGTTATTTGTCTCTCTGTTTCTGTCTCAGTGTCGATGTGCCTCTTTTTTCAGTGCTTATGTCTCTGTCTCAGCATCTCTGTCTGTGTCTGTGTCCCTATCACTGTCCCCATCACTGTCTCCACCACTGTCCCCATCACTGTCTCCATCACTGTCCCCATCACTGTCTCCACCACTGTCCCCATCACTGTCTCTACCACTGTCCCCATCACTGTCCACATCACTGTCTCCACCACTGTCTCCATCACTGTCTCCATCACTGTCCACATCACTGTCTCCACCACTGTCTCCATCACTGTCCACATCACTGTCTCCACCACTGTCTCCATCACTGTCTCCATCACTGTCCCCATCACTGTCTCCATCACTGTCCCCATCACTGTCTCCATCACTGTCCCTATCACTGTCCCCATCACTGTCTCCATCACTGTCCACATCACTGTCTCCATCACTGTCCCCACCACTGTCCACATCACTGTCTCCATCACTGTCCCTATCACTGTCCCCATCACTGTCTCCATCACTGTCCACATCACTGTCTCCATCACTGTCCCTATCACTGTCCACATCACTGTCTCCATCACTATCCCCATCACTGTCTCCACATCACTGTCTCTGTCACTGTCCCCATCACTGTCCCCATCACTGTCTCCATCACTGTCCCCATCACTGTCTCCATCACTGTCCCCATCACTGTCTCCATCACTGTCCCCATCACTGTCTCCATCACTGTCCCCATCACTGTCCCCATCACTGTCTCCACCACTGTCTCCATCACTGTCCCCATCACTGTCCCCATCACTGTCTCCATCACTGTCCCCATCACTGTCCACATCACTGTCCCTATCACTGTCCCCATCACTGTCTCCATCACTGTCCCCATCACTGTCTCCATCACTGTCCACATCACTGTCTCCATCACTGTCCCCATCACTGTCTCCATCACTGTCCACATCACTGTCTCCATCACTGTCCCCATCACTGTCTCCATCACTGTCTCCATCACTGTCTCCATCACTGTCCCCATCACTGTCCCCATCACTGTCTCCATCACTGTCCCCATCACTGTCTCCATCACTGTCTCCATCACTGTCCCCATCACTGTCCCCATCACTGTCTCCATCACTGTCCCCATCACTGTCTCCATCACTGTCTCCATCACTGTCCCCATCACTGTCTCCATCACTGTCCACATCACTGTCTCCATCACTGTCCCCATCACTGTCTCCATCACTGTCTCCATCACTGTCTCCATCACTGTCCCCATCACTGTCCCCATCACTGTCTCCATCACTGTCCCCATCACTGTCTCCATCACTGTCTCCATCACTGTCCCCATCACTGTCCCCATCACTGTCTCCATCACTGTCTCCATCACTGTCTCCATCACTGTCCCCATCACTGTCCCCATCACTGTCTCCATCACTGTCCCCATCACTGTCTCCATCACTGTCTCCATCACTGTCCCTATCACTATCCCCATCCTGTCCCCATCACTGTCCCCATCACTGTCTCCACCACTGTCCCCATCACTGTCTCCACCACTGTCCCCATCACTGTCTCCACCACTGTCCCCATCACTGTCTCCATCACTGTCCCCATCACTGTCTCCACCACTGTCCCCATCACTGTCTCCATCACTGTCCCCATCACTGTCCCCATCACTGTCCCCACCACTGTCCCCATCACTGTCCCCATCACTGTCTCCACCACTGTCTCCACCACTGTCCCCATCACTGTCCCCATCACTGTCCCCACCACTGTCCCCATCACTGTCCCCATCACTGTCTCCACCACTGTCTCCACCACTGTCCCCATCACTGTCCCCATCACTGTCTCCATCACTGTCCCCATCACTGTCCCCATCAGTGTCCCCATCACTGTCTCCATCACTGTCTCCATTACTGCCCCCATCACTGTCCTCATCACTGTCTCCATCACTGTCTCCATCACTGTCCCCACCACTGTCTCCATCACTGTCCCCATCACTGTCTCCATCACTGTCCCCATCACTGTCTCCATCACTGTCCCCATCACTGTCTCCATCACTGTCCCCATCACTGTCCCCATCACTGTCTCCACCACTGTCTCCATCACTGTCCCTATCACTGTCCCCATCACTGTCCCCACCACTGTCTCCATCACTGTCCC
>NC_140492.1:2967500-3137500 GCF_964271855.1 Acomys minous
GGAAGCTGAGGCGCTGCTGGAGGCCCGCAGAAGGAAGAGGAGATCAAGCTGTGGCCTGTGAGTTGTTTGTTTAATCTCATCCCGAGCTCCTGCAGTGTTTAGGGAGCTGTGACTTCCCTCCTTCTGCTCTGGTTAGAACTAGCTTCTTCCTCAAGTATGGTGGGGGGCGGGGGGAGGACAGGAGATGCGGGGAAAGCTCAGTGGTTAAAACCACCGGCTACTGTTCTAGAGGACCCAGGTTGGATTCCCAGCACCCACGTGGAGGCTCACAAACGGTCTGTACTCAGGTTCCAGGGAATCTGACGCCCTCTTCTGGCCTCTTAGAACACTGCATGTAAGTTGTGCACTGACGTACATATAAAACAATAACATTTTTAAATTAAACAATGACAGTATGGAACAGTAACCCCACTAAGAAAATGCTAGACGAGATAATACTGGGCTCATTGAATATAACAAATATATTGGTATGTTTTCAAAACTTAGAAGCTCTTTACTCACTCTTCTGTTGTAAGAAAGACACAGCAGGACCAAGGCTGAGAATTCTATGTCTCCATCCACAGGCGGCAGAAAGAGCAAGAGCCATGTATCCAAGCCTAAGGACCTGGTTGTAGTTTGTACTCTAAGCTCTTGAGGACCTGTTGCTAATTGTGACTGTCAGCTTTAACTGTCAACTTGGCACAACGCACCACCACCTGGGGAAGAGAGTCTTATGAAGAGCTATCTCGATCAGGTTGGCCTGTGGACACATCTGCAGGGGATTATCCTGATTGTTGGCTGAGGCAGAAAGACCCACCCTGGAAGTGGGTGGCACCAATAAGAGGAAGCTGAATGCCCTTGGGCAGTTAGGTCGGAGGCACGCTGTGCATGTTGGGTGGCCTGGCTCTCTCAAGCGTGGCTGCTGAGACTTCCCTGTGTGATGGTTCGGAAATGGGACACGTGCCGAGCTCAGGTGGTCCCGCCAGCTTCTCAGGAGCCACTTCCAGGTGTGCACCTGTCCTTTGGGAACGTTTGAGCTGAGGGAAGAGCAGCAGCTCGGCTGTTTTGAGTGGGAGTGGGAAGCAATGGCCCAGCGGTGTCCCAGGAAACCCGCCAAACGAGGAAGAGGGTGCAGAGACCCTAGGGATGTGGGAAAGCCCTCCAGTCTGAGGAGGAGGTTAGCAGAAGGCGAGGAGTTGTGCAAGAGATAAGAAGGGATTGTGGGAGGCGGTGAGGTAGGCAGGGTGGCCAGGGAAGGGGAAGGGCAAAGTAACTTTGTAGAAACAGGACGCTTGGTGAGCTGAGGTCTGGGAAGGTTCCAGAAGTTTCCCTTTAAGTTTGCATCCAGATCTTTCAGCAGTGTTAGGCTCTGGCTTTCCCTCTTCCTAGAGACAGCACCCACACACACATTGGGGGCACTCCTAGGTTTTCACTAAGGACGCTCAGCTGCCCTTAGCGACACAACTCAGGCTAAGGTCTTGATTTTGCTTCAATGGTTATTTTTTTTTTAAACAATTATTTGTAGTGTGTGTATCCAGGGGAGGAGTACTTGCACCACAGTGTGTGAGTGTGGAGGTCACTCCTGCAGGAGCTGACTCCCTTCTCATGACACCAGGCTTTGTGTAGCAAATGCCTTTACTCCCTGAGCCGTCCTGCCAGCCCAAGTTCCCAATTCTTTAATGGAGGTAACAATGAAAATTCAAATTTGTGCTAGAAAGTTGTGTCAACTATATTTTGTCCATCTCTCTGATAGTGACCCTTCACTGTTGATTTGTGCGGATTTGGGGTGACTTAGGAAACACACCCCTGGGCTTGTCTGTAAGGGGTTTCCAGAGTGAACTCATGTGGTGGCATCATCCCATTGCCCAGGGTCCTGGACTGAATCTGGAGGAGAGAAGGAGCACACAAGCTGAGCACCGGCATTCCTGCCTCCCCACATCCTGACTGGAGGCAAAGGGACCGTCCTCTGAGAGGCTTTGCTCAGGCTGTTTTTGTTCAGATGACTTCTAAACACAGCTTCACAGACAAGTGTAGTTACCGTTTGCTTAAAGCCAATGGGCTCTGATGATGGTTCAGACCTTGCCTGCATCTGGGATGGAGCCCAGGTGAGTTGTCCTATGCTCCTCCGGGACCGAGAAGATGCTGCCTCCCCAGATGACCTCAATGTCCGCTATCTGTCCGCCCTCATTGTCTGGTGCTCTGCACCTGTGCACTGGGTGCCTGAATGGGTGTAGCCTTTCTCTAGATGGTACTGGTACTGGATCCAGCTGTGAAATGGCTGGGAACTCCGAGCTGCTCTGTTTAAGGAGCTCCTGCTTGGTCCCTGATGTCAGGAACGATGGCGCCCCCCAGCTAAAATCTCCATAGCACACTTTGCTCTTTGTGGTCCGTCTCACAGAGCCTCTGTGTGTAAGAGTGGGTGCCGGAAGTTTCATGTAAGGAAGTCAGTTCCTGGAACACGTGCTGTTTCATCCACGTGGTTGGAACCCGATTGCATCAGCACAGCATAGGGTCCTGAGAACTTGGTGAGCCTTTCCAGGCGCTCCTCAGCTTCCCTCTGGATCAGCAGTGGTTCTCCACCTTCCTAACACGGCAACCTTTTAACTCACGTTGTGGTGACCCCCAACCGTAAAATTATTTTGTTGCTACTTCATAATTATGCCTTTGCTATGTTATGAGTGGATAGTGTAAATAACTGATACATGGGACATCTGATCCTTGACCCTGAATGGGTCACGACCCACAGGTTGAGAACCACTGGTCTAGCGTGTCGCTAAGTGGGCAGGTGTGTGAGTCACCTGGTCATGACTTTCCTTATGTAGGGCTGTGACCTTGGCCCCAGGAGAAAGGAGAGTTCTTTGCAGCATCAGCAGCTTTGTTATTCTTGAGGAAAACTTGAAGGGTCTGTTTTTATTTCTCAAATGATGTTCACAGATTCTTCTGAGATTGGGTGGGAAGATTTGGCCCAACAGGGGCTAAGGGACCGGTGTCCATGCTTCTGCTCCAGTTAGAGTGAGGAGAAATTAGACCCCAGGAAAATCTGCTGATGGATGTCTCTGTAACACAACCTAGGAATCTGTGCGCCGTCTAGCTTTGGTGCGCCATCTGCCAAACATGCGGCTGGGGACCCCTGTGCAAGCCACCATGGGAACGGCAGCCTACAGTGCAAACCAGGCCGCTGCAGGGCTCATATTCTGCACATGGTTTTTTTTTTCTTCCTTTTCTGTTCACAGAAGAGAGCACAGGGCCGACGCTGTTTTCAGAAGACCGGGCAGCTCCCCTTTTAAATTATTCAGAAGTTGTATTTGGCTGGATGTTGAGTTTCGTTCATTCTTAAGCTGGGATCGTGTCCAAGAATTGTTTTTTTTTTAAGGCCCAGCGACTTTGGTAGCTGAAGAATGGGAGAGCCCACAAAACTGGCAGCTCATATCACAGAAGAAGTCTGGAGCGGGTTAAGGGACACCCACTGGGAGTCACATAGGGGATAGCCACAGAGTGGCCAGGGAAGGAAGGGGGCTTGTTGCTGGAGAAGGCGCGTAGCCCTGATGGCTTAGTCTGGGGTTAGCATACTGTCAAGAGTGCACCCCTTTCATCCCAACTGCTGAGGGTAAGTGGATACTGAAACGTACCTATTCATTAGCAATTTGGCACTCAATTGTGGGCCCAGGGAAATCCATTCCTGGAGATCGGTTCACGGTTTCTTTTCTTTGGAGCTGGGTAATGACATCTGCGTTCCAGGGGAGTCATTCACCAAATATGAGTATAACTGAGCAGAACTCTGCGTCTGATTGATTAATGGGATTAACACAAAGTGGTTAGTTTTAAGACAGAGCAGGGAGGGAGGGAGAGAGACAGACAGACAGACACACACACACACACACACACACACACACAGAGAGAGAGAGAGAGAGAGAGAGAGAGAGAGAGAGAGAGAGAGAGAGAGAAATACAAACACCTTTGTAGTTTTGCCTTCTTCACCAGTATATTTTAATCCAAGCCAGAGTAGATTTAATTCATTTCAACCCAATTTTAAAAAACATTTATTCAATTTTATTCAGCACCTCTCATGTGCCAGGACCTGAGAGTACCAAGATAAATAAGGCAAAGTGGAGATGCATGTACTCACTGGCATGTGCTGAGCTGTGTCATGGAGGAGCGTGTGAACAGCCCCGGAAAACAGCACACCCTGCCCTGGTGACAGACAGCATGAGAGACCCTGAGTTCTGCTGGTTGTGACACTGACTCCCGCCACTGTCTCTTTGGCTTTCACAGGCACACAGGTATTTCTCCATGCTCAATACCACTTGGGTCCTAGTCGCGTGTGCACTGTGCCCACTGCTGGGTCCAGCCTGCTCCCCGTAGCACATGAGTCTTACAGCCGTCATCATCCATGAGTGGCCCGAGGCTGTGCCATCTAATTTTTATTCTTCTCCACACTATTTCTCTGCGTCTTGGGTTAAAAGTTCAGAGCTGAAGAGAAGGGAAGAGTCTGGTGGTGTGCAAGGCAGTGGCTGACCCACACTGGCTTCAAAGGTGATGGCTGGAGGCAGGGGGGGTTTCAGGTGACATGTGACTGGGATGTTCTTTGGCTGTTAGGAAGAGTCACAAATCCAACTCCTCCTCAGTGATGGGATCCTAGCTGTTCCTTGGTCTCTATACTGTTATCTCAGCTCCTAAAGCCCAGCACTGGCCATGACACCTGGCCATTGTTTTCTGTGAGGCTGTGTTTGCCTCTTCTTCTACTTGCAAAGTAGACTGCCTTAGTATCCGTGCTGTGGGATGATGGTTTGGACACGTGGAGACCCCAGTGCACCTGTCGTAGTGGGTGCTTCTTCCGGAGTCCATAAAGAACTGAGGTGTGTGTGTGTATATGTGTGTATGTGTGTGTGATACGGTGTGTGTGGTGTGGTATGGTGTGTGTGTATGTGTGTGGTGTGGTGTGGTGTGTTTGTGTGTGTGTATGGTATGTGTGGTGTGGTGTGGTATGTGTGTATGTGTGTGTGGTATGGTGTGTGTGTATGTGTGTATGTGTGGTGTGGTGTGTGTATGTGTGTATGTGTGTGTGGTGTGTGTGTGTATGTGTGTGTGGTGTGGTGTGTGTGTATGTGTGTATGTGTGTGTGGTGTGTGTGCATGTGTAGATGGGTGTGGTGTGGTGTGTGTGTGGTGTGTGTGTGTATGGTGTGTGTATGTGTGTATGTATGTGTGTGTGTATGTGTTGTGTGTGTATGTGTGTGTGGTGTGGTGTGTGTATGTGTGTATGTGTGTGTGGTGTGTGTGTATGTGTGTGTGGTGTGGTGTGTGTGTATGTGTGTATGTGTGTGGTGTGGTGTGTGTATGTGTGTATGTGTGTGTGGTGTGTGTGCATGTGTAGATGGGTGTGGTGTGGTGTGTGTATGTGGTGTGTGTGTAGTATGTGTGGTGTGGTATGTGTGTGTGGTGTGGTGTGTGTGGTGTGGTGTGTGTGGTGAGTGTGGTGTGGTGTGTGTGTGTGGTATGCGGTGTGTGTGGTGTGGTGTGGTATGTGTGTATGTGTGTGTATGTGTGTGTATGTGTGTGTGTGTGGTGTGTGTGTGGTGTATGTGTGTGTATGTGTGTGTATGTGTGTATGTGTGTGTATATGTGTGTGGTGTATGTGTGTGTATGTGTGTGTATGTGTGTGTGTATGTGGTGTATGTGTATGTGTGTGTGTATGTGTGTGTATGTGTGTGTATGTGTGTGTATGTGTGTGTGTGGTGTGTGTGTGTATGTGTATGTGTGTGTGTATGTGTGTGTATGTGTGTGTATGTGTGTGTGTGGTGTGTATGTGTGTGTGTATGTGTGTATGTGTGTGTATGTGTGTGTATGTGTGTGTGTATGTGGTGTATGTGTATGTGTGTGTGTATGTGTGTGTATGTGTGTGTATGTGTGTGTGTGGTGTGTGTGTGTGGTGTGTGTGTGTGTATGTGTGTGTGTGTGTTTGCCCGTACACGTTCTTCTACTTCCCACCAGCTGTTTAGCAAGCAAACCTTCACCTTCACAAGAAAAATATTTTCAGAAGCTTTTCATTTGACCCAATAAATAGTCCCACCCAATATATAAATATATAAAAAAATAAATAGACACCCAATAAAGGTGTCCCTCTGACAAGATGCCCGCTAACCTACCTCTGCATCTTTTCCCAAGATGGCGCCCGATGTAAGACACTGGCAGGCTACATGGCCACATTTCTCATGCTGCCTGTGCTGAAACCCTACTTTTCTGTTTTTAAAATTTCCAGTATGAGGCTAATGGATGTTTTGTAAAGTATGAAAAAAAAAGTTACCAGAATGAGATGAAAAGAGGCATATGAAATCCAAGCTCAAAATTTTTTTATTATTAGGTTAAATGAACATAAAAGCTCGCTGTCAGACTACTATAAATGTTTTTCCATACTTACTGTCAATTTATGGACTTATCTTGTCATAACTGGTAACAAATACCACAGACTGGTACCGAGCCAGGGACCACAGTGGGAGCAGCGGTGTCTGCAGACTTGGTGTGCCATGGTCTCTAGGGAAAGGCCCTCACACTCTTAGTTTTTCCTCAGCCTCCATGCGTGGGACGCCCTGGGGGTTGTCCTGGCACCTCTGCGCACATCCTCCTTTTATCTGCTGGTTGGTACACACCAAGGCTCAGCCACACCATCTACCTGGCCTGCAGACCAGCAGGCTGACTTACAAGGTTGGCCATGGCATTCCTGGGCTGTAGCCCCCCTGTGGGGTCTCAGCCATGCCACTGCCTCCTCGTCTCTGGCTCTGCACTCTGGATGCTTCTGGGGAGCTCCTTAGAGCTTTGGGACAAACAGCTGCCCTGCCTTGGAGTGTCGCTCTCACCTGCTCCTCATGTCCAGGCAGAAGGCAGAGGCAGCCATGGAGGCTCACACTCTGTTCTTCCCTTCGTCTCTCTCAGGATGAAGGAATCTTTCCCCATGCTTATCTCTGCTCTTGAGTCTAAGGCCCTCAGCGCTTTCCCGGTGGTGGGTGGAACTCTCCGTTTGCCTCCACCGTGGGAGCCCTGCGCTTGCAAAGGGCAGAGAGTCACACAGAGAGAGAGGCAGCCTGCTCTCGGGCTGTGTACTCTGATGTCCCTTCTCCACCAGCAGCAAGTCTTGGGGTGCACAAGCACCCCCTCTTCCAGGCGAAGCAAGTGGCATAGTGGGAACTCTCAGTTTGTCATCCTAGTGGGCCCACACGAAAGCTGACCACCACACAGGCGGTAACTGCAAGCTGGGGCACAGGTGAGGTGGCTCAGGTAGATGCCAGGAGCCAGGAGGGCAGTCGAGACGGATCACAGTGGCTGGATGGGAGGGGCAAGAGTTCAAATATGTGTATATTTCTGTGTGTTACAAGAGCACCCAAGTGACTTCTGAGTGGGCAGTCACTTGCATACACGGTGACTTCAGAGCAGTGAATGCAGGAAAGAAGTAAGGCGCCAGGCTGCCAAGCAGACACTAGCAGAGGGTGGGGACGAAAAAGGGCGCCAAGCTGGGCATGTGGTGGGTATCTGAAGAGACGGATCTGCATCTTGACTCACCTGCTGTGTGAACTTGGTATCCCATCAGTGTCTCCAGTGTGGTCCCTGTCTGCTGTGGGCTGGGCGTGGGGGTGGGGGTGGGGGTGGGGGTGGGGGTGGGGGTGGAGGTCGGGGTGGGGGTGGGGGTGGGAGTGGGGGTTTATAGCCTTGCCCTGCTTCCATTTCACACTTTTGGCTTCCTGTGTGACCAGATGTGATCTCCCAGCTTTCCGCTTCCATGCCTTCCTAATCATTGTGGAACTCCCCAACCCTGAAACCATGAGCTGAAATTAACTCATGATATTTTATCACAACAGCAGAAAGTAACTAACGCGTTAGCTAAGCACCAGAATTCCCAGGGATGCTTGGTCTTAATTTATCTTCACATGTTGGTTGATTGGGAGCTGTTAAAAGCAGCAGTTCTTAGCCAGGCATGGTGGTGCACGCCTTAAATCCCAGCAAGGCTCTGCCTCCCAAAGCTTCCACAGTGTTTCCAAACAGCATCTCCACCTGGGAAACAAATACAGGAGCCCATGGGGGACATTGCTCATCCCAACTACCACAGTGAGTTATAGGCCACCTACCTCGGCCTCATTCAAAGTCTAAGAAAACTGCGGCCTCAAGTGGCTGTGACCCGCTTGCCCCGGTCGTGTGGTGGGTAACATCTGAATCTCCGTTCCTGAGCAGTGTGGCTGGTCAGCAGCGCATTATGTCTGAGTAGACCTTTGGGCCGCTTGGGTCACACCATCACTTACAGCCGGATAAGTTACCACCCAGAGAACTAGATGAATGATTGCGATATTGGTTTTACTTGTGCTATTGTGCTATGTTGATATATTTATCAGCACAAAAATCATTGAGAAGAGATTGTCGCAACCTCTTTAAGAAGTAACTACTTTCAGCCTTAAGGGACCACATTATTAGAGTGCTCGTGACGTGACAGGGCTGTCACAGATAGAGCTGTAGTCATATCAGCCGAAACACCAAGTGAGTTGCCCAGATGTAATCGTCAGAGGGGCTAGGGCAAATCCTCTTGCACTCCAGATAATTCCATTTTAAAAATACAAATAGCGTCTTGGGCCCATTTCGCGTAACCCCTGTCACCAAAGCTCATTGACAGATGTACAATGTGTTTCACATCAACTTACTTTGTGCATTATGCAAGTTGATAGGAATTATGCATTATGCAATTTTACGGAGAAGGTTGTGGTCGCCATGTGTTATTGGGAACTGCTGTGCAGGCTGCAGACAAATTGCATCTGAGACACAGACTGAGGCATCGGGGAAGCCTTGCACAGCACTGGTTTGTCTGGAAGGGTTCAGAACACCCCAACCTGACTTCTTAGCTGTTCTAATAACACAACTGTGATGCTGAGGAGAAGAGACCCCCTTCCCCGGGCTAAGGGAATGCACCCATCTTTCAGTGACAGGCATCAGAAACTGGGGTGAGTATACTGTTGGGTAGAGAACCCCGGATGGCACATGGAGCGCTCCCGACTCCCAGCTTTCCAATTATCCTCACCCTTTGTCTGCTGGTGTCCGTGTGTGATGGTCACCAAAGAGGCCGGGCTTGGCCTGCAAGGAGGCAGGAGGACCTCCCCTTAGTGATGTGAACTTCATCCCAGCTGCACAGAGAGCAGCCCCAGTTGGTCCAGTAGAGGCTGTGGGAAGGGATTCAGGCAGTCAGCGGTGATGAAGGCTGCACATCTCCCTTGCTGGTAGTCCTCAGATGTTAACTTCTACCACACTGGAACTCACCGACGACCCCACTGTGCCAGTGTGACAAGCCAGGCCTCAGCTGGAACTGAGACTTCCTCTCCAGTATTTACTGCAGGGGCACAGCTACCCTTCCCATATTTAACACATGCACAGAGCTGCTGGGCCGTAAAGTGAGCTCAAAGACACTCAGGCGAGGACAATAAAGCCCAGACCTTCCAAAATGATAACCAGGGTTTTATAACTCATAACGCCGTGCCTGCTATATTAAAACTGGAAGACTTTTTGAACTGCAACTTTTACATACCAATCCAATAGTCCTCCCAGCTTTGAAATACCCTCAATTTGAATTTTATAGGGATTATTTTTATTATAGGTAAAACAATTAAATCTCCATATTGAAGGACATAAACCTTTTAAGGCCCTTCTCAGACTATCAAAAGAGAAAGACTCTTATATTTAACAGGTGTGACAACCCAGTGCAGGACACTCTGCTGAAAAGGAACTTGATATTACCCAGTGACAAACACTTAAATTAATCCAAAACATCTTTTGGATAAAAGGGATTTTTAAAAAGAATTAGATGGACCACAAAACTTTATATAGGAAGACGACCATCTCATGGGTGAGATGCTTAAAAAATACTAATTCTATTGGTATGTGTCAAGCAGGGCTCCTCAAAGCCTTCCTTTTAAGCAACGTTTTAACTTAATTAGCAGGGCTGTGCTAGCCTGCACCATCTGCATCACTTGTGTGCCACTGACCTCACAAATTAACTTACTGATTTACTGCATCCAAACGTATTTCCTCCTATTTGACCTCAATCATCCATCACACCGACAATGCTGCGGTCATGGCAGGGATTAGATGAACAGACAGAAAGTACTTTTTAATTATGACTACAAGATGAACCCCTCTGAGCAGATGGTGCAGAAACCTCTGTGTGAAACTGTGGCTCCGGATGATAAGGTTCTCCAGAGTTAAAGATCCCAGCTTCATAAAAAGGCTTAGCCTGAGTCCTCCCTCCTTCCCTCCCTCCTTCCCTCCCTCCCTCCCTCTTTTCCTCCCTCCCCCTCCCCTCCCTCCCTCTCTCCCTCCTTCCTTTCCTCCCTCCCCCTCCCCTCCCTCCCTCTTTTCCTCCCTCCCTCCCTCTCTCCTTCCCTCCTTTCCTGTTTCCCTCCCTCCCTCCCTCCTCCCCTCCCTCCTTCCCTTCCTCCTTCCCTTCCTCCCTTCTTCCCTCTCTCCCTCCCTCTCTCCCTTCCTTCCTTCCTCCTTCCCTCCTTTCCTTCCTTCCCTCCTCTCCTTTCCCTCCTCCTCCTCTTCTTCCTCTCTTTGTTTTTGTTCTTTCCTTTTAAGAGACCCCCCATCCATGTTTAAAGGATCTTTTGGAGAATGAGGGGAGGGCAATGGGGGGGGGAGGGCACCTCACAAATAAACCTGTGCTGAACCATGTTTGTAGCTTGGGTTGGTAAGATTATGTCATTTTCTCTGTTACATGGTGGTTCTTTACTTGGCGGACCACGTCTGCTTGTCACTAAGTGCTCATGGTTTGATGTCTCATTAATCTTGGGAGCTTCCCAGGACTGTGAGAGATGCTCTAGGGCAACAATGGGTTAAGACGCAGAGGCTCCCTGCTCTCTGGGCTGCCCAGCTCTCCAGATGTGTTCAGAGTCTGTTTACTTCAAAGTGCTCCCCTAAATGTTAAGGGATTCCTGGGGCAAGTTTTATAAACTAACAATCAAGAGAATAAAATAGAGAGAGAGGCTCTGGACCTAGAATGATTAGATGACAGAACCAAAGAACCAAAGGTCGGATATTAAGACCTCATGAATGATGACACTGTAAATCATGCTTTATTTGGAGCTGGCAATGTAGCTCAGTTCATAGGGTACTTCTCTCCCACTCACTAAGTCGTGGGTTCGGCTCCCAGGACTGTATGAACTGGGTGTAGTGGTGAACAGTCTTAATCCTAGCACTCAAGGAGGTAGAGGTAGGAGGTCCTGGGTCTTCTCAGCTACATAGTAAGTTTGAGGAAAACCTGGGCTACCTGATACCCTGTTGCAATAAAACAAGCAAGGACAGTGTTACCAGTGAGCACCCAGGGCAGAAGGAAGCAGTAGACAGAGATGAAGGAGGGAGAGAGACACCTCCCTGTCTCTAACTTTGCCTTCTGACCTTGAATCAGCGTCTTACAAACCAGAGGATATTGGCATGCCAGAGACTTTGTTTCCAATACTAATTATTTTTGCTCTCTCTTCTTATCCACCCAAGAAGAGAGGTGGGCCTGTATCCCAACTGAACCTTCGTGATGCTCCATCTCCTCTAGAAAATTCTAAGAAGTACCCTAGCAATTTTAAGAAAGGGGACAGTTTTACAGGGGAACACTGTTGTCTGGTTAGATCAGTGAACTCATTTTGGCATCTGCAGGGTTAAAGGTCACATTGGAACCCATAGATTTTGGAATAGGCATTTTTTTCTTTTACATTTAACTATTTAGATTCATTTTTTTCCCTCCAGCAATCGCAGAGACCCGAAAGTTTTATTTTATTATATTTTTTTAAGCTGCAGAGTGCCTGGGGAGGAGCCTGCTAGTGCTGCCCACAGACAACCCTAAGCCTGACCCAGACTTGGGGGTCTCTGTGTGTTTTTTCTCCCCCCCTCTTTTTTTTTCTATTATTTTGGCAGACTTTTTGGAATGTCTCGGAGCTAAGGGCTTTGCTTCATGGAGCAGAATTCTGAAGCAAGAAAAAGAGAAAGTTATAGACTAAACCACAGAAAAGTAAACAGTCTGCAGTTAAAATAACTCCACTTTCATTGAAAACACCCCTCCGTCACAATCGGACTTCTGTGTGCTAGCCGCTCAGTAAAACGGCATGTTAATAGCGCCCAATTAATAGATTATGTTGTGTAGCCTTAAAAGTTGAAGGAGTTTTAATTACTATTTTTCAAATTAAAAGAGTGCTTATTCGCCTCCTTCTCTGGGGCGGGGGCGGAGGGGGGGGACGGACTTAGCTTTCTTTCTGGCTGTTTGCTGAAATTCTTGGCTGTTAAAGTGAGGGAGGGAGGGAGGGAGATGGGTAGCTTTCCCGGTGTCCAAGGGGTAGAACAAGCAAGAAGGCTCCGGGGAACCAGTTTCTAAAGACCCAGCAGAGAAGGTGGTCTTGAAGGTCCTGCCGACTCCAGGGACAGGAGGCCAGGACAGCATCAGGTAAGTGGTGTTCTGGGATTTTGATGTCGGAGTTCACTTCTGACCTATCTGTCTGAGGAGGTGGCGACCTTGAGCCGCAGAGTGGAGGAACAGCGCAGACTCAGCTGTCACCAAGCTGGTCTGTACTTTCCGGGCATCAGGCTCCTCCCACCGCTGACCCCTGATCCCAGTGGCAGGTAGTTCCTGGTTTTCTATTAAAGGCGACCCCCCCCCTCCCTTGGCACCCACATCTCTTCTTTCCCTGGGTGAAACTTGGACAGACTTTGCAGTTCAGCATCCAAGGCAGCCCCAGGGCTGTTTTAAACTTCTGCAGCCGCACACACTGAACTTTTATGTTGCAATCAGACCGGGTCAAAACACAATACTGCTTCTTAAAAGCAACCAGGATTTTGGAGGAGCCGCACCTCCGTGGCGCCATGTCCCAGGAGAGTCCCGCCGGGTCCCCTTTCCTTCCCCTTCTCTTTGCACAGCTTGGCTCCCGTCGCTGCGGGGTTCCTCTCTGCTGGGCGGCTCCGTCTCTATGGCCCCTCGCGAGGCTCCCATGGTCAGTCTGTGATCTTCCTTGTCTCTTCCTCCTCGCAGCCTCCCCTCCCTCCTCCTCTTCCCCATCACTCAGCCCTGCCCGCTGACCCTGTGAGGGGCGAGCGCCGTCCAAACCTGCCCCTGGACACGAGCCCCCTGGCGTTCACAGACACGAGTGCACGCAATCCCGCTGCGTAGAGGGTTTCCATTCACACTTGGACCCGCAAGCACGCCCACACGCACTTGCACCTGGTTCCCCCGCATCCTGTGTCTGCCCCGCCCCCAGCGCGCTCCAGGCCCACGCGGGGGCCCTCCTCTGACCGGCCCCCGCTCAGTGATTGGCGGGAGCCAGAGCCTTCCTGAGGCCCGCGCCACACGATGAGCTGAGCTAGTCAGCATCCTGCGAGTCAGTGTGTTGCCCGGCCCGGCATGTGCGTGGGCACACGCGGGCGCGGATACTCGTGGGTACCCAGGAACTGGGCAGACCCTCCCCCGATGGCGGCACTGGCCTCTGGGTAAGTCCTTCGTGTCCCGTGGTGGTGGTGGCCTTTGGGACTACAGTGGCTAAGAGGCCACGGTCATGTCAGTTCCAACAACAGTGTTGGGACAGAGGCATGGCCATGCGGGAGGCAGCCTGCGGGTCATAGCTGGTGGGTGGCTCTGAGGGTGCCTGGAGGATGCCCTCCTTCGAACCAGGTTAAAGATGTGCGCCTTTCTCTCCCAGATCCTCTTCACCTCCGCAGCCTGCGTCCCCCAGTCATCAACGCCTTAGGAAAGTTGGGCACGTTTACAAATGTGGCTGTAGCTTCTTAATCAGCGAGCCTTGATGGCTTCTTCCGAACTCCCACTCCCGCTCTTAGAGGACAGACAGATGCCCGCGTTGTTTTGTAGCGCGAGGCTTAAATGCCATGATTAGTGGTTTAACAACAGTCTAACCTGCCCGAAGGATGCGAGACTGTAAAGCAGATGTGGGTTTCACACATTTCTTTGTGGATGTAAAGATAAATCCGTTTATTTTCCAAGATTAGACTGTCTGTCGTAGACGCCAAAGATTTCACTGTGCACGTGTGTGTAACTTTGAAGTGCAAGGAAAAGTCCATCCTGGGCTGGGCGCCACAGTAGGCTGTGGAGGAGTGGGCATTGGGAGGCTGTTCTTATTTTCTCCAGGAGTCTGAGCCCCTGGACAGAGAGCTGTCACATTCCTACAAGTAACCCTTGCTCTGCTGGGATCCAGCTCAGGAGACCTGCTCCAGTCCAGGACTGTCAGGACACAGAAGTTAAATAAAACCCAACCAAATATATCAATTAACCGGTGCCAAATAGTGAGCTACTCCCAGCGAAACAAAAATTTTGTGGAGCACAGGGTGTGTTGAACCAATTTGTGGCTAATATGTAAAGTTTTAAATTTCTCAAGAAAAGCCATGTGAGCTGAAGACCATCACAAATGCTTTTGGTGGTTTGGGAATTTGAGTCTGATTTGTGTCGGTGACGTTTGAGATGTGCCACCAAGCTAGAAAGCCAGAATTCTAAGTGTGCAGATATTTGTTAGTGAATGTAAAGATTCTAGTACCACATAAAATACCAATTTTGTGACTTTATGCTTAATACCATTTTGTTTTAAAAATTCTAGGTGGAATTGTGACCTGTTTTACGTTTATCTGTTTTTTTATTTTTTTATTTTTCACAAGCCTTTGGTGATTTAACCCAACCAATTCAGTCAAGATTTTAAAAGTCACTTTTTGCCATCAGATGACTGATGTGACAGCGTCACATGTACACCTGTGTGTAAACACCCTTCTTCCTCTTTTGTGGGTTCTGTGTGATATTAAATAAAACCTTTGTTGAGTTTTCAGAAGTTTTATGTGTGGTAGAGATCACGGTGCCGTGATAGCAAGTCACACCTGGAATATATCCAAAGTGACTTTAGCTTCCCTGTTAATCTAGAGTCTTGCATGCTGTGCACTTATTAAATATTCCTCACATCAGAACCGAACACTTCCTTTCCTAAAAGTGGTATTAGCTCTGATTTTTCTTGTTCACTAGCTTAACAACAACAACAACAACAACAACAAAAGTCAAAGGGAGCATTTATTTCAAGATACACAAGAGTCAATGTTTCAAAAATCCTTTCCTATTCCCTGGAGGCAAACGTTCACAGGCTCGCGTTGGTCGCTGGAGCCAGGGTTGTGGGGAAACTTTGTCAGGTAGAATCAGTGTCATGCTGCCTGCCCTTTCACAGGCCTCCATTCAGGAGGTGTTGACAGAGGGCGCCTACCACTTTCTAAGGAGACTTCTGGGGGCTGGGGCCTGAGGGACCTTAAACCCAGAAGTCAGGTCCTATGGGAGCCCTGCTTTGTGATGCTGAGCTCACTGCTGTTAGGTGGGCTGTCTGTCCAAGTGCAGGCGTCTTGTCCCCTCCCTGCTCATCCCACTGGCTGTCTCTTCAGGGCCCAGTGGCCCATGGTTGGAATGCACAGGGCTGTTGCTGCTTTTCTAGGTGTGTAGACCTTTGGACTTTCCCAGGGAGGACGTACCTCCTCACTCTGAATTTGAAACGCTTTGAAACTCATGTTCGGTGTTCATAAGAGAAGTGAGATGGTGTGCTTGGGCCATTGAAATAGATTTCAGATAGATTTCAATAGGCATTTAAATAGATGGCTGACTGAAGTTCCCAGTGGTAACCCGCTGAGTGGCATGGTGGGGCCTGTTGATCCAGGAGTGGGCGATGCGCGGGAGTCATTACTTTAGATGGCTTCTCCTCAGCATTCACAGCACCCTTGTTCATGGTCGGTCACTAGTAAGTCGTGACCACACATTGTCCCTTTGGGCTTCTCACTTCAAGGCGGTCACCGGAAGTCACAGAGAACCCTGTTTACCGACTCTCACCTGACTTGGCTTTGCCGAACATCCTGGAGCATGTTCCTGCTCTCAGCATTGCCTTTTATCCTATAGGCATTTTACTGCCGCAGGGAGAGAGGATTCGGTGCTCGGTGCTTGTGAATCCAGGGGCCTGAGCGCAGGTGGGCAGGAGAGCTAAAATTACTTTCCTAAATTTAAGCGCAAGTAAAATGTACACAACAGCAAGAAATTAAAGGGTGCGTCTAAAAATGGAGCTCTTGGCCTAAGTTTTGGATCTAAACTAACTTTTAAGTTCTCCAGCCCTCATAGTGGCTGGTCGTAGCCACGGGGGCCTCTGATTGTGTATGAGAAACAGTTCAATGTAGAAAGGGTTCAGTAGGCTTCAAAGTGTGCGCACACAGGGAGGCCCAGTCTCGCTCACCAGGGTGTGTGCGAAGCTGATCCGCATGCGCGCGTGTGAAGCAGGCTGTTTAGATTAAGTCACCGTCACCTACCACACAAAAACTCTGATCTGGGACAAACAGACACCAGATCTGACCTGCCGCAAACTGTCAGCATGCTCCGAGCGTGTTAAAACGGGGATTGCCCCACGTGAAAGGCAATGTTTGTTTTAGAACTGGTGGTTGACTGGAACTGGGGTTTTCATACGCTGTCTCGTCTCAGGTGTGACTGCGTTTTTCTAGTAGGTTCTCCCTGTGAAGAAGCACACCGTGGAGAGGGGAGAACACTCGGGACACAATGTGATGGGCGGATCTAGGGTGACTTCTGAAAAACTGCGCATTTTCACATTACCAAGTGGTTCGGCAAACTTCCCGAGTTCTTACAGGAAGTGAAGAAGTCTAGAGGGCAGAGAGCAGAGTGCAAGCCTTACCCAGTGAGGTCGCCATGCCAAGTCTTACCCAGTGAGGTCACCAGGCCATCCTCTTGTTTTCAGGGAGCCTTTTTTTTTTTTTTTTTTGGCTATTTGTGAGAGGATTAGTTTTTTTCCTGACACCGAATGAGAATGCTAGGCTATAGATTCTCAAGGCTTATGGATGGAATTACAGTTGCAAAGTCAAAGGTAAAGGACACACATACACACACACACACACACACACACACACACACACACACACACACGGCAGAGTGCTGCTGTTCTGGGCATCTGAAGGGAGGTCTGTGATTGTCTTGAGGGAGCACTCACTAGTGCATACTTGTACCTGCCTGGAGGATTGAATTGGATGCTTCTAAGTATCTTTTCATGCTAATTAAGACACTGTGGGCACCCTGTGCTCTTCTGGACAACCAGAGAAACCCAAGCTCTTAGGAGCTCTGCTGCTCCTTACTGCTCCGTACAATAGCTGACAGGGATAGGGATGGGACAGTATTCTTCCTGCTGGCCAGTTCTGAGTCCCTTACTGTCTAGCCGCTAGAGCTTAAGGAACTGCAGCCACTTTCTGCCCCTGCGGACCATTGGCTCTTTTCTGCTAGTCCTGGGGAGATGCTGGCTTTCTGGCCCATCCCTGCTCCTGGGGTGTCTGCAAGGCAGTGGTGCCTCCTGGTGATGTTGTTTGTGATAGAGGCTGAGGCTACAGGGTTGGGGTAGGGGGCTGGAAAGCCCTGACCCTCTGGTACCCTGGAACCAGAGACACATTGAACAGAAAGTCTCCTCAGCAGGCAGGTTCTATGGGATTTCCTGAGTGAGCTTTGTCCATACACCACCTCTCCTGAGTTAGGATGAGCAGAGAAGAGTGTGACCCAAGTTCTAATTCACTAACTGAAGAGTTGGATTTTTCTGTTTGTGATGCTGTTGGACCTCAGAAAGCTAAAGTGAGAAGACTTAACTGTGACAGGGCCTTTCGGAACTGGGGAAAACCCTGGATGGAATTCTGTTAAATTAAGTCATTTTCCTTAGTTTCTCAGAGTCATTTATGGCTCCTCTGCTGCAGTGCCCCCCCCCCCCCAGTGCTGCTTAGAGCAGAGCTGGGGTGATAGCAAGACAGATGTTGCAGCCATCACACCAACTGTAAGTTCGTAATGGACGGAGAAAGCACTGCATGCAGGCACCATGTTGATGATGTCTTTAGCTGCAAGTGTGATGGTAGGAAGTTTATGTTTCTATGAAGCGGGGATTTCAGGTACTGTGGCTCTGTCCGCAAACCTGTGTGTAACGGATGCAGGATGCACTGACTTCTGCTCAGAGCTTCAGTGCCTGAGGACAAAGGGTTCAGAGAAGGGGTTGAAAGAAAATGTAATGAGCGCCCAGTAGGCGGGTGGGGACAGTCCCCACACTGTGAGTGGTGAATGCCTGGACCCTAGCATCACTGCTTCACAAAGCAGTCACTTGTAAAAGGAAATGTTTTGAAACACAAACCGCTCACAAGATCTGAAGGGACAGCTTTGAAGTTAAATGTTTCAGAAGCAAAGACTTCTTTTAGGGGGAAAGAGCAAGAAATGAGCTGCCAGGTTGAAGCTGGAAGCCCCCTTGCCCCTCCCCTTGCCCCTCCCCTTGCCCCACCCCCTGCACAGCCCCCTGCACAGCCCGCCCCGCCCCTAACCCCCCCCCCCCCCTGCTCCGTTCTGAGCTGCTATTAGCATCCTCAGCCTCACAGAGTCCTGAGAGAGCTTCCCATGGACGGACAAATCCAGGTCTGTAATCACGTGGAGTTTAAACCTATCTTGTGCAAGGCTTGCTCTTTTTGCAGCGCACCACACAGCAGCAAGATGACTGAATAAGGAAAAAAAAAAAGCGAAGAAAATTTTGCCGTTTTAGTATTGAAAAGTACTTTCCAGTCTCTTTGACCCTGGCAGTAAGACTTACTTTACCACAGAGTTTTAAATAGGAGTAACGACAGTTAAGATCAAGTCTAAGAAACATTGCAAGTTTCCCAGGCTAGCTCAGCATGTGAATGGTATGTACCCTAAGCTCTGAGACACTCCACTCCCCCCACCCTCCATCTCCCCCATCCCCCACCTCCCCACTCCCACCCCCCACCCCCAGCCCTGCCTTCAAGACAGAGAGGTATCCGTGGATTTCCGTTTGCAGCATCAATGTAACAGTGTGCTGCATCCTGATTAGGGACAATCCCAAAGGTACGATGTCTTGTGACGAAGTCCCGGTTATTTTATCTTTTTGCAATTTGCTAAGACAGGCCAAATGCCTCCAAGCACTGCCTTCCTCCTAGTGCCCTGTGACTAAGCTGCACATCCAGAGGTAATACGATCTAAGCCTTCCACATTTCCCTTTGACCCAGGAGGGGCTGTACTTGTGCGCACAGTGAGAGTGCACCTGGGACATGCATTTAGTATCACATTAAAAAAAAAACATTAAATCATGGTATACTGTCTTCATTAATCTTAAGTGACTTGGGATCTCCCGTTAAATTCAAGCACTGTCCTAAAAGTCACACGGGAGCATGCATCAAAGATTATTAAATCTCCACACTTAATCTAGAGATTAGAGAAACTGTTAAGTGTTTATTGGGAAATGCTGGAACATTCCGGCCTGCAGCCCATCTGTCCACCTGTCTGTCTGACTCCAGAAAGCCGTGGAGTGCCTGTAAGCTTCTTTTTAAACTAGTCAGCTGGGTGGCATGTAAGCAGGTTCTAGCTTATTTGGCCGAGGCATCCACGCTAGGGCACTCTCCTTGCAGAGTCTTTGGGACAATTACCTCCAGACGGAAGTTTACACGGGATCCATGTGCCCCAGAGCACCCAGGGGGAATGCAGACGAGGGAGAGATTGGGCTGTGACTGGTTAAGACTCTTGTTTGCCGATATGATGTGACTGGCTGGTTTAGTTTCTGCTCCGACGACTCCCACTAAGTGATGAGTGCCAGCCTCAGTGGTGGCTCCTGCAGCAGGAGTGCTAGTGGGTCTTGTTTCCCGTGTGCAGGGACAGCCCTGTCCCCCTCCCCTCCCCCACACAGGTGGTGTTGGTTACTGAGTCAGCTCCTCGCTGTAAGCCTTTTCTTCCTAGTGAGTTCAGTTTTGGCCTCAGAATCCAGAGCAGGTGTCCGAGGCTTCGGGAGGACTTTACCTGCCTGGTCTATGACCCTACTCAGTGAGCATCTCAGGCCCATGAGCACTGGATTCTAAATCTGTGATTGTGTTCCTCCTCAGTGTTTCACTTCAGGTCCAGCCCTCTCTGTTTTCTGCCGACTGTATTGTGGAGAACCTGGACAAATTGCGTGCGTCCTCGTACACCATGTTTTGGGGCTTATAAACACAATAGTCCGTGTTCTAAAGTTTTATTTATTTATTATATATGCAGTGTTCTGTTTATTTATTATATATGCAGTATTCTGCCTGCATGTATGCCTGCACACCAGATGAAGGCACCAGATCTCATTATAAGATGGTTGTGAGTCATCATGTGGTTGCTGGGAGTTGAACTCAGAACGTCTGGAGGAGCAGCCAGGGCTCTGAGCCATCTCTCCACACCCTCCCCCCCCCCAATTGTCCGTGTTCTAAGACATGAGCATGCTGGTCCTTGTCATGAGAGGATCAGACAGTGCTCTCTAAAGCTGAGGCAGTGGGCAGGCTGCGGCGGTGTTGGATCGGGACAGATGGGTGTGTAGGACAATAGCCTGCACAGGGTAGGAGAGGGCTGTCCCGCATGTGGGCAACATGGAGCTGTGGGGCTGCGGCACACACAGTGTGGGCAAGGCATGAGCCCGTCCTGAGTTCTGGGGAAACCAAAATGAATACCTCAGTAACCCAATCAGTGGATCTGAAAGTAGCAGATTTCTGGGAGAGAAAGGGAAGGCAGGGAGCTGTGGAAGACAGCAGGTGATACTTCCTCAGAGGGCACAGGTTACCCTTGCCAGGACTATGCTGTCCCAGTGTTCAGAGCAGCAAGGTGTGCCTTGGGGGCCAGTGCAGTTCCAAGGCAGTAACAGCCATCCACAAGGGCATCCCTGGTCCCCTGCTTGGCAGGGGAGGGACGCAGAGCTCCATTCCTGGGTAGTTTAAAGTGTTGTAGGAGACGTGTGTGAGGAAACGGAAGGAGAAACTTTAATTATGGTAGTGTGGAGCCCATGTCCAAAATACTGTTGTTCCCAATGCAACTCACGTGACAACACTGATGAGCTATGCAGCACTGCTTTCTCCCTGCCCCCCCTATTAGATTCAGTGTATGGGTCCCACCCACAGCAGAGGCATCACAGCAGCCATGCTGTCTTGGCTGCTATTTTGGACATTGCATGTCTAGAATGTTCAGCTTAGGGTTCAGATGGACCTTGAGCAACCTTAAAGCTTAGTAAATCACTTTATAACCCAAGTAGAAACTGTCCTAAGATTGCATTGTCACTGAGAACATCATCCAATGCGCAGCTATGGAGCCAAGTGTGAAGGCAAAAGACAATCGAATGCTACCAGGAACAGGTTCAGCACCACATAGGCAGTGGGGGTGGCGTCCCGGCTGAAAGGAAAATATATCAAATTTCCTATTGAGCATGCCACTATTTATTATCGTTGTTATTGTTATATTATTATTAATTACTTTGTGGTAGTGCAGATTGGACCCAGGGCTGCATGTGTTCTAACTTCATGCTTTCGAAGGGCCAAACAAAAATGCGTGCTTTCAGACTGAACTTTATATCCCTCTGGTAACAGATGCTGTTGCCTCTGTGGGACTCATGCCCTGACAGCTTCATGCACATGAAATATTAGCGGGTGCCTGCTATTTAAATATGCATCGGGATCATGACACAGCTCTCATTTTGTGTATTTCCTCAGCACTATGCCATTTATCATTTTGAAGATGCTGCCTTAAAGGGCCAGTGCCCCAGTGGATGAAAGACTGTAGGTGGACTGGGCCACTGCAGGGTTCGCTTTCCAGACGGTGGGTGTGATTTCATAGTTTGTAATGGCAAATACAAGGGAAATCAAGCCCTTCTTTTTAAATGTAAAACCAAAGTTCACGTCTGGATCTTACGAAGTGGATCTAGGCCACTCACCGATCCCTGTGGATGCCCGTGTCCTCTAGGTGACATGACATTGATTACTTCACCCTTTAAACTATGCTTGTTTTAAGTCAAGGCATCGTTCTGTTTTTTTTTTTTTGGTTGTTGTTGTTTTTCGAAACAGGGTTTCTCTGTGTAGTCTTGTCTGTCCTTGACTCACTTTGTAGACCAGGCTGGCCTCGAACTCACAGCGATCCCCCTGCCTCTGCCTCCCGAGTGCTGGGATCAGCTTTTATGCCAAGGCAAATCTTCGCTAGGAGATCTGCGCTCACCCACCCTTCCTTGATCAAGGAGCATGCGCCTGGCTCTGGTGCCCACCGCCGTGTCGTGGCTCCCTGTGGGTGGGTTGGTGGGTGTTCCTGTTGTGGCCAGTGCATAGTAAGGGGATTTCATTCTCTGGCTCTGGTTTACTACTCCCTGCAGGCACGCATTCCATAAAAGAGCCATTTAAAAAAAAAACTGTTAAATAAAATATGCAAGGCTTCTCTCAACTCTAATTGCCGTATCAAGTTTTATACCTCATTGGGGCAGTTCCTGGTGGCCAAACATTATGGAGAAGAATATCTCTTGGATTCTTAAACAAAAGAATCCCCCTCCCCCTACCATCCCCCCCCCCCCTACATTCTAGGCCAACTGTCAAATGTCTCTTTCTGGCTGGGACATTTCATTGCCAGTCACATAGAAGCAGACAGAAGAGCAAGGCTTTACCTGATGGATCCGTGCCTTTAAATGTAGGCATTGCATGGGCTCTCATAGCCCAGTCCCGCCTCTCTGCATTTGTGTATTTCCTGAAGTAGTATATGCTTTTTATTGACCTGGCCTCGAACTTGCCAAGTAGCCAAGGCTGGCCTTGAACCCCCTATCCTCCTGTCTCCACCCTCTATGTCCCAAGTGCGGGAGTTACTAGATGCTTCACTCCATTTACGGGGTGCTGGAGATGGGGTGCAGGACGTCATGCCAGAACCTAGCCATGGAGTAGACATCCTGAGCCCAATTTTGTGTCATCACCATGTGACAGTGGCTACCAGATTGGGGGGGGGGGAACTTTTGGAGGCAGCTGCTTTCTGTCCCCATTGTGCTGGAGGCAAGCAGCAGGAAGGCACGGAGGCAAGCGCCAGCACCCATGTAGCTGACCAAATTAATTTAAAACCAAAACTGTATTGAGAAGAGCTGAGCCGCTTGGGTGACATTCAGTGCACATGTGCGAATGCAAAAACATGTGAGGTTAGTGATCTAAACACGGGGTGAACATGAGACAGCGCTGACGGAAGCATGTGTACTTCACTCGTTCTGGGAAAACCTTTCTCACTCCAGCAGCCAGAGCCCCCGCATGTCCTCGCTGGGAGGGGTTTGTGTGCATCTCCGCTGTGTGTGGGCTGACAATTTGCCACGTCATCAAAGAAGACCCTGGAGCAAACTCCTCATGGGTGCTGTTCCCAGCTGAAGGGCAGCAGAGGTAACAGACCCACATTTATGGGCGTGAAAAGCCCATGATGAGCTCTTGCAGCCTGTTGTATTTAGTTAGAGTTGGAGTAATGACAGCAATGGGTTTGGGTTTTCCCTTCAGGCTGAGCAATGTATATGTTACAGGGATGTGTGGGTGAGGTCAGTGACATGTGACACCCAGTCAAGTCACCTCATAAAGCTTGATCATGCCTAAGCCTTTCCTGCTCCCCCATAGCTGAGTGCACAGATCGCCACCTCCGCCTCGGCACATCTGTCTCTTCCCACTGCTCCTGCCTTCTCGAGGTGGGACCCGCTGCCCTCAACAGTTACTGTTTGTGGGGTTTTACCTGCAGTCAACACACACAGGGATGAGCAGAAACAAGCCTTCGGGGCTAATGAGATCAGGCTGCAGATCTGCTGTGCCTCTGCTTTCTGTTCCGCGTCTGGTTCTCATGGAAATTTGTGTCTGGGAATCAGAGGTTCCTGGAGCGGATTTTCTGGGGGCAGGTGCTGTATTCCTTGGCCATTCCCACTGGGTGTCAGGACCCTCTGAGGGAGCGGAGGGGCCAGGGCTCTGCCTCGGAGCTGAGGAGACGACCCACCGACCCTTTAAGATGGCAGAGCGTCTCAAGGCCTTCCTGACTTTTGAGAATGATCCGTAAATATGCCTAGTCTGGGGTTTTTGTGACAGAAAATGTATTCATCCCTCCATAAATCACATGTGGGACTCCCTGTGAGGTTACGTCTAGATTCTGTGGCACTCTCGTGCACAGCCTCGGGACTGCTGGTGAGCTGACGACGCCACTCCACTCGCTGAGATGGACACAGCTTGGGATGGGGCAGCGCGGGCACGGGCACGCTCTGAGAAGTTATGGATAAGGACAATTAAAGAAGGGATCGTGAGGGCTGGAGTTCGGTTTTTCTGGCAAAGGAAGCCATATTAAATGTTTGCCTTTGTACTGGCGCATTAAAAATAAGAGCCCTGTGTTATATATCGGAGGACTCTTCTGACATTCTTAGTAAGGGACCTTAGCTCACTCACTCGAGAAGAATGGAAATCTGTTTCCCAGGTTGCACGTGTGTCCTATGGCCCCCACGTCCCATGGCCCCCACGCCCCACGGCCCCCACGTCCCACGTCCCCCATGCCCCACGGCCCCCACGGCCCCCACAGCCCCCACGGCCCCCACGGCCCCCACGGCCCCCACGCCTCACAGCCCCCACATCCCACGGCCCCCACATCCCACGTCCCCCACGCCCCACGGCCCCCACATCCCACGGCCCCCACGCCCCACAGCCCCCATGCCCCACGGCCCCCACATCCCACGGCCCCCACGCCCCACAGCCCCCACATCCCACGGCCCCCACGGCCCCCACATCCCACGTCCCCCACGTCCCCCACGCCCCACAGCCCCCACGTCCCACGGCCCCCATGCCCCACGGCCCCCACATCCCACGGCCCCCACGCCCCACAGCCCCCACGCCCCACAGCCCCCACATCCCATGGCCCCCACATCCCACGGCCCCCACGTCCCACAGCCCCCACGTCCCACGCCCCCACGCCCCACAGCCCCCACGTCCCACGGCCCCCACGCCCCACGGCCCCCACGTCCCACGGCCCCCACGCCCCACGGCCCCCACATCCCACGGCCCCCACGCCCCACAGCCCCCACGCCCCACGGCCCCCACATCCCATGGCCCCCACATCCCACGGCCCCCACGCCCCACAGCCCCCACGCCCCACGGCCCCCACATCCCATGGCCCCCACATCCCACGGCCCCCACATCCCACGGCCCCCACATCCCATGGCCCCCACGTCCCACAGCCCCCCACCCACTTTCAGCTCTTCCTCCCCATCTCCTTGACTCCCCGTTTTCTCTCTTGACTCCCTCGCTTTGAGGCAGTTACAGACCAGAAACAATGGGCAGTTGCCTTTGTATTTCCAAAGGGCTCCATTAAATGCACAAAACTGGGGGCTCAGTTAGTAAAGGGCTTGCTGAGCACACATGGACTCTTGGCACCCACATAAAATCCCAGGCTGATGGTTTGTGTCTGTAATTCTAGCACTCGGGCACTCGTGAGGCAGAGATGGAGGATCTCTGGGGCTTTTAGCCTCCTAGTTGCCTACAATCGGTGGGTCCCAGGTCCAGTAAGAGATCCTGTCTCATAAAATAAGGTGGACAGCACACCTGAGGAACAACAGCTGACATTCACCTTTGGCCTCATTGTGTATGCACCCCTACACACACACACACACACACACACACACACACTCATACACACGCACACATACACACTTACCCACCTATACACACACAAGCATACCTACACATGCACATGAACACATACACAACAGACGCACCTACACACCTACACATGCACATGTATGCACACACATATAGACACACATATATGCATACTTATATATGCACACACACATGCATACTAACACACATACAGACACACATTCACACCTACCCACCTACACATGCACATGCACACTTATACATATATACACACCTACACACATGCATGTACACATATACAAATGAACAGGTGCACGCACAACATACACATACACACAAACACACACAAATGAACAAGTGCACACACAATATACATAGGCACTGGCTGTGCATTTCTCAGGGTGAAAGGTGGCAGCGTGCCTTTCAAAGTGAAAGACCAGATGACCCAAGTTGTGAAAGACTGGCCCCTAAGCCAGAGGATGCCATTTCACGTGTTTGGTAGGTCACGTGTGGACCTGCCTTTATCTCCTGCCCTTCACAGATGCTCCCTGGCTCGCGTGGACATCCACACGCAGGTCGTGTGGCTCGAGTGCCTCTCCACAGCTGGATCGCATCGACTAATGTTTGCCCTCCAGTAAAAAAGGAAGCAGGCTAGAAAACAAACAACAATGAGTAGACATGCCTGAGTTTCAGCCGAAAATCAATCTGAAGAGAAAAACACTTGGGCTGGCGTCAAGAGAAACAAAGCCTCGCCAGCACAGATTCTTATGAAAATGACCCGAGAGTCGTATTTTTATGAAAAGGCAGCTGACTCAGATGGAGGGGAGCGCCGTGCGAGGCAGAGTGGAACAGCCGCCCACGCCCTGAAGCTGACAGGATCACTTAAGTGCAGTTACTAGAAGTGACCCGAGATCCGAAAATAGGCAAGCCAGAGCAGGAGGGAGAGCGGGCCTCTCGTGAAGGGAGCAAGTGTCTGGGAAGCCAGCGCAGAGCTAAGAGTCTGCTTGTATTCGGGCTTCTCCTCGACCCCCGTTTCTGTAAAAGCCGGCAGCATTTGGAAGGGCCTCCCACCTGCTGGAAGACGTCCACCAGTAAATGTGAACGCAGGAGGCATGGCCATTCTTCCAAGAATAATTGTGTATGGCTCTGGCTGTTGTGCTGTGTTTTCTGGTAATGTCAAAAAACCTTATAATCTGAAAACACCCAATCTGACACTTTTAAGTGCTATGAAGCCACAAGTGGAAAATCCCACAGCTGACCTCATGTGTTAGGTCACAGTCCAAAAGTGTGTAAAAACGAGGGTGTCCCGGGGAGATGGCCTCACTTGGCACAGTGCTTTCTGCACAGGCATGAGGACCTGTTTCATCTCTCTAGCATCCATGTGAGACGTTAGACGTGGTCGCATGTGCCTGCGGCCCTGCCGCTGGGGAGATGGAGGCAGGGACCTCCTTAGGGCCTGCTAGCCAGTGGCTTAGCTGTATCAGTGAGCTTCAGGCATAGCGAGAGCCGCTGCCTCAAAAACCAGGATGGAGTCAGATACCTCTGACTTCTACATGCATACACACGTATGGATAAGTTTTCACTGTGTGTGTGCACGTCTGTGTGCACGTGTGTGTGTGCCCACGTGTGTTCACGTGTGTGTGTGTGTGTGTGTGTGTGTGTGTGTGGTTTGAAGACTGGTTCCCATCAGAAGACACACATTTGCCTGCTATTGTAAATCAGGGCAGCAGGAGGCAGCGTGCTCATGGCTGTGGCATTGGCCAGGGTTGAGAGGAGACAAGACTGCATCCTTGCTTCCCGGAAGTTCTGTGTCTTCTCCTGCAGCAGGTGAGGCTCACAGGGTGCCTGTGCTCCCTGGCTTGTCCCGAAGGATGGTGTCACCTTCCCTGTCCGCCCAGGTTTCAGTCACCATCCAAACTAGCAATTAAACCATCCCATAAATTCTCTATGCGAGGCAGTAAAGCCTAATTTTAGATTTCCTGTGTGCCCCAGTGTCCTGTCTGATTGCTACCAGTTGGCCAGAGGCCGGGCGTGAGAAGCAGGCAGCTCACAGCGTGCCACATGTCAAAGGCCTCTGCTTACATGCTTGGGGCTCGCTTCGCATTCTCTGGCTGCCTGTAGCCAGTCTTTCATTGGTTGAAGACTCTGCAGTTCACTTAGTTCTCATGTGTGTTTCTGTGTATGGATGTGTGTGTTATGTGTACATGTGTGTATGTGAGCCTGCATGTAGAGGCCGGTGGACAAGGGAGCCATGTTTATGGACCAGGAGTGGACTGTGACACTGGGAAGCCTATGCGTGGCTTTTGTCCCCATATCTTGGCATATATTTCCCTACAGTTCTCAGGAAGTTAAAATTATGTCTTTCTGATTGGTAATATGTTGTCTGTTCACCAGAAATTTCTAGGTGGACTCATATCCAGCTCTGGGGAAGGAAAAGGGAGCGATGGAGGCTAAGCTGACACACAGTGGTCAGTGAGTTTGTCAGTCATGGCTGTGTAAGGGAGCCTTGGCGAGAACTCCAAGCTTCCTTCCCAGAAGCTGAACACGAAGGTTCCAAGGAGGTGGCCCGGCCTTTCTCCCGCTCACCTGGGATGGCTCTCCACCTGTACCCCTGTGCCACCGGCAGCAAACCAGAGAACGGGACAGTGACTAAAGTGAGGGGTAGGCAGCTACAGGTCTGACCCTTTGTCCCCTAGACAGAGTTTACATGTGTTGTATGCTGATGGGGCTCACTACTGCCTCCTGCTGGGGACAGGCAGGTGAATGGTGAGTCTATTGGATGGGTGCCTCGTCTCTTCCCTCCCCTCTTCAGCTGGACGCCGCAAAGCCCCTTCCGGTCCAGTGGTACTCACTGGTTCAGGTGGACTGGAATTGTGGGAGTCACAAATTGCGGTGGTGGCTGACTTTATCTCTCTTAAAGCCACAGACACAGTGGCTGGCTTCCTGCCACTCTTGGAGTGACAGCTCCCTCTGCTCCCCTCTGACGGTTTTGAAGGTGCGTTTAGGAGGGCAGTGGGTGGCAATATTGCCTGCGATGTGATCTGACTATTTCCTACAGTGGGAAAGTGGTCCTTTGCTTGAGCCTTGGCAGGGAGCCACGCCCTGTGACCTCTGGGTGAGTCTGAGCGTGTCTGTGTTCTGCAGGTGTTGGCTGATGGGGTGGGAGGTGGCCTGAAATCTACACAAACCATGCCAAAGCGTTGAAGACTTAAACGTTCCTCGCTCTACACTTTTAAGCCTTAAGAGGTGGTGCCAGCAGTTCCTTTGTTTATTATGGACGTATAGAACAGGAAGATGAACAAAAATATTTAAGTCACCTCTTTCTACCCTCAGGACATAATTGCCTGTGACAAGCAATGCATTTAATTTCAGAGTAATGGTACCATATATAATAATACATGTATACATTTACCTCTAAGTAGATACTTGAATACATTCCTATAACTCAGTTTGTCCGATAGCACAGTGTTACATATCGATGCCATTAAGTGTATTTATTTAAAAAGTTGCTTATGCGCCACATTTACTTTCAAACTATCTAATGTCCTATTGTGTGGCCTCACAGCATAGATTTGTCCATCTGATCCAGTTTAGCCGAGTTCAGGCTCCTCCCAGTTTTCTGCTAGCCACCAGCGTCCTCAGTCTCGGGTGCAGAATGCGTGTGGGTCAGGCTCCACCCAGGCCAACTAAGTCAGGCTCTCCTGGAGATGGACCCAAAAATCAGCAGGCTCGTAAGTTTCCAGGGTCGAAAATAGCAGTAACACGCCACACTGACCTGGGACCACACATATTCTCAAAGAAAATAAACAGATGTATTTTGAAAAGTTAAGGTTGAAAAAGCACACACCTTGGGGAGAGGTTAGTATAGTGTGGAGTACGGCTCTGACGCACTCGGCCTCATGTAGCTGATTTTGTTGTACCGTGATGGAATGTCTGACATAGCACGAGGGTGGATTGGAAGGCTTTGGTGAGGCTCTCAGAGCAGCATGTGTGGAGGAGGCCGCAGCCCTGGTGGTGGGCCTCCTAGTCTGAAGTGACAGCTACGACAAGATTAAAAAAAAAAAAAGATTCAAGTGGCTTTGAAGCAGCAGAGAAGTATTTCTCACAGTTCCAAGATCAAGGTCCTGTCAGGCCTGGTGTCTGCTGAGTCATCTTCCTGGCTGCTAGGCGTTGCCTTCCCACTGCGTTCACATGTGTGTGGAAGTGGCGAGGTGGCGAGGTGGTTCCTTTATGGGGATGCTAGTCCCATAGAGAAGGGCTCCACCCTTGTGACCTAATCACTGTGCCCTCTCCACCTTTGCCTCAACGGTGGGATACCGTCATATCAGGCATGGGCCATATGTCCCGTCACAGTGACATGGGACAGTCCTTCAGGATCCAGGGAACACGTACAGACCCACCTATTCCGTCACTATTTTTGTCCAATTCCCATAGAAGTTTGATCAGTTCCCTAATTCACTAATAATTTTTCTTGTGATACTTACATGTACTTAGTTGTGAAGCTCAGATGCTTCCTGGGCACTTCTCTGCCCTCCATCTTCCCAGGGGACCAAGTTTTGCAGAGCCTGCAGAGCTCTGGCCTGATGCTCCTGAGGTAAGCGGAAGTGTCCCTAAGTGGCGTGTGATGCTCCTAGCCGGCTTCCCGTTTGCTCTTGATTTCTGTTAGAAGAGAAGCTAGCACATGTCTTCGACCTGTTGCCTGCGTCTCCATCTTTCCAGGGTGGGTTAATATGCAGATGATGGAAACGTTACTTAACCAAGCTGTGTAATATACTGTGATCACCCTACACACACACACACACACACACACACACACACACACACACACACACACCATTTTCAGTGACTTAGTGATGTGTGGATGTCGTGTCCTCTAAGCCCATTGGTAGGAGCAGTATCTCTCCTCAGAGACCCAGAATGAATTCTCTCATCTCTCAGGAGTCTCTGTCTCTCTGCCTCTCTCTCTGTTTGTCTCTCTGTCTGTCTCTGTGTGTCTATCTTTCTCCCTGTGTGTGTGTGTGTGTGTGTGTGTCTGTCTGTCTGTCTGTCTGTCTGTCTGTCTGCCTTTCTAGCACTGAGCTCCTAAGTGGGTGCTGCGGTGCTGGTGCTCAGCCCTTTTATGTTGTAATGCGGGTTCTGGATGTTGAACTCAGGTCTTTAAGCTTGCAAAGCAAGCACTTTACTGATGGAGACCTCCATTCTGCAGCGTGTAGGCCCCGGGAATCCAGGCTGACAGGGCCATGTTTTCACGAGGCCACAGGCCCCTGGGAGGGTGGGAAGAGGGTCCTGAAGCTACCTTAATTTCTTCCGCCATAATCCCCTCAGAACTGAGGAAAAGGCCGCGTGGAGTTTCTGTTCCCAGCTTTCATCTGCTCTGCACCTCCAGGTGCTCCAGCCTCACCCCCAGCAAATTCCTTCAGAGGAAGAAACCAGATGTTCACTCTCAGAGCAGAGGAACTCTTTGTTCAAACACAAAGCCCGAGATGGCTCCCTCCCCCCTAGTGTGTGTGTGTGGGGGGGGGGGCAGCCTCCCTCACACCCTTCTTTTCGACATCTGGACGGCACAGTTCCTTTGGAGACCCGAGTGACAAGTGGCTGGGCTGTTCACTAATTTCTCCTCTGATGGGCTAGTGGCCAGCTGGTCTGGATGGCAGAGCTGGTGGCTGCCGAGGCCAGGCCCACTCCAGCAGCTTGCTGCCTGCATCTCCGGCTTGTCTTAGAGTTTTATTGCCGTGGAGAGACAGCATGACCACGGCAACTCTTATGAAGGAGAACTTCTGATTGGGGCTGGCTTACGGTTCAGATTCAGAGACTTGGTCCGTTATCATCGGGTTGGGAAGTACAGCAGTGTGCAGGCGGACATGGTGCTGGAGAAGGGGCTGAGAGTTCCTAAGATGGGGGGTTCCATGTGGCCCAGGCTGGCACGCAGCTTGCTACGCAGTCCAGGCTGCTCTGAGCCCGATTTCTTGCACGTGTGCTCCCCACACGTGTGGATCACAAGTGTGTGCCTCATATCAGGCTCTTCGTGTGTTGTTTTATTAAAGCCTATGGCTACCGTTAGGCGTCGCTTTGGTATACTTTTTATAGATTTTGACAGGTGTATTCTGACCTGCTCCCTCATTACACTTTCACACAGAACAGTTGCGCGCTGACAAGGGCCCCCACTTCGCTTGCCATCCCTCTCTTTCCTTTGTGTTTGACTTTTCTCATGGCGCTATGCACTTAGAGGCCTTCTGCATGTCGCTCTGGTCAATGAGGCTTGTTTGTTGCTCTGTGGTACTCCACTGCCTGGATGTGCTACTGCCGGTGGCCTGTCCTACTGAGGGGACACTTCCTGGGTTATTATGTTCCCAAGGGTTTCAGGGCTGAAATGATGTGTGGGGAGAGGAAGAGACATGGTTCCATTCAGGACAGCCAGGGGGCTTATACAAGCCGTTCAGAGATTTTGATCCTGAGTGGTGAGCAAGCAGACTCCTCAAGGCAGCTGGTGATCGTACATATGAGCATGCGGTACCATGTGTGTGCAGGTGTGTATTCACGGGTCTATGGATGCAAGTGTACATGTGTGCAGAGGCCAGAGGTAGACACTTATACTTTATACCTTATTTTCTGAGTCAGTGCCTGGACTGGCAATTTTTATGTCAACTTGACACAAGCTAATGTCACCTGAGAGGAGGGAACCTCAATTGAGAAAATGCCTCCATCAGGCTGCAGGCAATTTTCTTAATTAGTGATTGACAGGGGGAGGGTCCAGCCCATTGTGGGTGGGGCCACTCCTGGACTGGTGGTCCTCGGTCCTGTGAGAAAGCAGGCTGAGCAAGCTAGAAGAAGCAAGCATGCTCTCCGCGTCAGCTCCTGCCTCCAGGTTCCTGCCCAGCTTGAGTTTCCTGCCCTCGCTGAGTTTGATGATGGGCTGCTCTACAGAACTGTGGGTGAAATAAACTCTCCTGAAGTTCCTGTTGGTCATGGCGTTTTGTCACAGCAGTCGTGACCTTAAGCTAAGACAACTTAGAATTCATCTGGGGAGAGGGAAACCTCAATTGAGAAGATGTTCCCAGCAGAGTGGGCTGTGGGCAAGCCTGGGGTGCATTTATTTGATTGGTGATGGATGTGGGCAGGTCTAGCTCACTGTGGGCAGTGCCACCCTACACAGGTGGTCATGGGTGCTGTAAGGAAACAGACTGAGCAAGCCATGGGGAACAAGCCGGTAAGCAGCACCCCTCCATGGCCTCTGCATTGCCTTGAGTTCCCACCCAGACTTCCCTCATGATGGCGCATAACCAGGAAGTGTAAGGTGGAATAACCCTTTCCTCCCCAGCTTGTTTTTGGTCATGGTGTTTTATTACAACTGTAGGAACCCTCACTGAGACAGGGTCTCTCACTGGTGCTCCAGCTCCCAAGGGAGGCTAGGCTGGCTGGTCAGTGAGCTCCAGGGATTCCCCTTCCCTCCAGCCCCACCCCCACTCCTGTCCCTGCCGCCCCAGTGGGATCATTGGTGTTCACCACCACACTAACTTTTACATGGTGGCTGGGAATCGAAGTCATGGCGGGTGCCTGGCTAACTGAGCCATCTGCCCACCCCAAGTGCTTCTGGTTTTCATATGTTAATTGCTGTTTGCTTCTGTTACCCAAATAAGCACTAATATTGATTTATTTTTAAGATCCCTTTAAACCTGTGATTATTTACTTTGTAACTTCAAAGCTGAACGCATATATGCTTGCATGCCTCCTACTGCCATGAGGTCACAGTGTCACACCAACTGCAGCTGAGTTAAGTTCATGTGCAGTAAGAAGAAGGGGCCCCCAACTCATAGACTAATCCAGAGTTTAAGATTATAGCTATGGGAAATGGAGGGAGCTGCAAAAGACTCCTTCCCTCCCCTCCCCCCTTTCTCTTTCTCCTTTCTTCTTCTAACCTCCCACCCTTAACAACAGTCTACTCTATAGCCCAGGCTGCCCTAGAACTCACTAGGTAGCCCAGGCTGCCCTGAAACTCACTCCATAGCCCAGACTGTGATCCTCCTGTCTCAGCTTTCCAAGCCTGTCTCAGCTGAGATCACAGGTGTGAGGCACCTCCATTACAGGTGTGAGATTACAGGTGTGAGGCACCTCTATTATAGGTGTGAGATTACAGGTGTGAGGCACCTCTATTATAGGTGTGAGATTACAGGTGTGAGGCACCTCCATTACAGGCGTGAGATTACAGGTGTGAGGCACCTCCATTATAGGTGTGAGATTACAGGTGTGAGACACCTCCATTATAGGTGTGAGATTACAAGTGTGAGGCACCTCCATTATAGGTGTGAGATTACAGGTGTGAGGCACCTCCATTATAGGCGTGAGATTACAGGTGTGAGGCACCTCCATTATAGGTGTGAGATTACAGGTGTGAGGCACCTCCATTATAGGCGTGAGATTACAGGTGTGAGGCACCTCCATTATAGGTGTGAGATTACAGGTGTGAGGCACCTCCATTATAGGTGTGAGATTACAGGTGTGAGGCACCTCCATTATAGGTGTGAGATTACAGGTGTGAGGCACCTCCATTATAGGTGTGAGATTACAGGTGTGAGGCACCTCCATTATAGGCGTGAGATTACAGGTGTGAGGCACCTCCATTATAGGCGTGAGATTACAGGTGTGAGGCACCTCCATTACAGGCGTGAGATTACAGGTGTGAGACACCTCCATTATAGGTGTGAGATTACAGGTGTGAGGCACCTCCAGGTCTCTTGGATGTGCAGACTCAGGAGTGGAACTACTGGGTCATACTTGGTTCTAATCTAAGCTTTCTGAGGCTCCTCTCTACTGTGTTCTGTAATGGTTGACACTTTAGTGTCCTGTACAGCATCCCACTTTCTCTAGCTGGTTGTCTACTCTTGTTACTCGCCACTTGTCCCGTTACTCGCTACTTGTCCTGTTACTCGCCATTTGTCCCGTTACTCACTACTTGTCCTGTTACTCGCCATTTGTCCCGTTACTCACTACTTGTCGTCTCTTCTTACTTGTTACTTTCTCATCCATCCTAGAGGATGAGCAAGCGTCTTTGTCTCTGTGGTTCTACATCACAAGCGTGTCTCTGGTGACTGGGGAGTGACCGCTCATGTCGTGGATGAGCAAATGCAAAGCTGGAAGTCAATGTGCTTGTCCAAGGTGGTGCTCACGGGTAGTGTTGGCATCTGGGCTTGAGTCTGGGCAGTGCTGTGGAAGGCGATAGGAAGGCGGCTCTGTCTCAGCTGCCTTCTCCGCTCCTTCTGTTTCCACACTGCCTTCCCACTGAGGGGTCTTGGGACAGGGTGTGTGTAAGAAAAAACTTAAAGACGTCAATCAGTGCAAGCACCTTTGCCGCAGCTTGTTCTCATCGCGTGGCGTTGCTTTCCTCTCAGCAGCAGAGGAGACAGATTGTTGTGAGGACAGAACCCAGGACAGAGCCCACAGGACCCAGCTCCTCTGTGATGAAGCATGGTCGCGTGACTGTGTGCTAGACACTGGAACACATCCAGAAAATCCAAGGAATACCTCTAGGAAGTACTTGCAAAGGGAAGATTGAACTTCCAGGGAGTCTTTAATGGGATGGGAATCACCTAGTTAGTCTTTCTCCTCTTCCTGCCTTCGGGCTGCATTGCTGATGGGATGGATGGTGTTGAGGCAGCTATCTTGAGTCACAAACAAGAAGCTGCTTGTTGAGGCTACAGAACTTCAAGACAGAGAGAGCCCAGGTCGCTGATGATCATAGCAGGTGTTATCTACCTGAATGTGGCTTACAAAGTATCTTTAAGATACTATGGTAAAATATATGTAGCATGTTTTTTTTTTTTTACCATTTCACTTATTTTTAAGAAGATAATTCTCAAGAACTTTGATCAGATTCATAATGTTGTATAAACTGTCACCATCCATCCATTTATAAAACCTTTTCTTTGTCATCTCAAATAGAAACGGTGTATCCATTCAAAATGCCCTGGTTCCTCTCAGCACCTCAACCTCAGTTCTGCTTTCTGTCTCTCTGGGTTTGGCGGTTGTGGGTACCCATGTGAGGAGAAATGGCGTCCAGTGACCCTGTAGGACCGACTCCACTTCCTGTTTTCAAGGCGCATCCATTCTGAGGCAACGTACCAGCTTGTGCTTCATGTTCTGCCATTAAACAATATGGCAGAAGCAGGGCCAGCTTGTGCAGTGCAGCGTCGACAGGCGTTTGAATGGTTCCCACCCTTTGGCGCTTGTGAGCTGTGCTGTTGTGAGCGCTGTCCAGCGTCTGTGGTCTTCCCACTGTTCTTTTGTGCGGACACCACAAGTGGAGTTGCTGGACCATGTGGTAAGTCTGAGTTTCCTGTTTTGAGGAGCCCCCGTCTCCACCAGCCACTCTCGGGTCCCTCCCAGCATCCCCGTGTCCTTACCAGCTCTTGCAGTGTTAGTTTTGGTTAATGTTCTATTTTGGGGATGACCAATCTGATGGGCTAAAAGTGACCACCTCTCTGGGCTTAGTGGCCATTGTGTGTTTTCTTTGAGAACTGTCTCTTTATGTCACTTACTATTTCCGAGCTAGGCTGTTGGTTTTTAAGCAACAGTGGTTACATCTGATGTGTAGAACTTGACTTTTTTGGTCTTTTATTTTTTTATTTTTTGAGGCAGGGTTTCTCTGTGTAGCCTTGGCTGTCCCAGAACTCCCTCTGTCGATCAGGCTGGCCTTGGATTCAGAGATCTACCTGCTTCTGCTTCCTGAGAGCTGAAATTAAGGGGGTGCGCCCACCACCACCTGGTGTGAACTTGGCCTCTGTAGGCTGAGGTGCCTCTATACAGACGGAGTTGGGAATGGAATGTGGGGGTAACTGAATATAGAGGGAGGGAAAACTTTGGCTGTTGCTTTTTAAGCAACCACCTACCAACACTTAACTCAAAAGCAAACTGTAGAGGCCCTGAGGTGTTTGTGGCACCATCACACGCTGCTTCGTCAGCCTTCGCTGCTGCTCCAGGTTCTGAGCACACAGCATGAATACTGTGCACTGTGCCACATCATGCGATGGCCACCAATGCCCCCCGCAGCACCTTACCTCAGATCGGGGACAAATGTGTCATGAACTGTGGCATTTTTACTGGACACACATAGCTTTCTGCGCTTATAGAAACATAACGGTTTAATTATGGAAAACAAGGATTTTTTTTTTTTTTTTTTTTTTTTACTATTTTCCGACCATTGTTCTCAAGTGTGCAAACGTCACGTTAGTATGTCTGTGCATTCTATTGTGTCTGGATGTTTATTTCTAAGAATTGTGGAGTTGCTGTCTTGAGTTTCGTAAAGAATTGTTAGATGAATTCTGGCTTGAGATTAAGTAAAGAGTTTCCAACGATTTCTGAAATGGCCCTAAAACATACTTCTGCCAGTTTTCACTGAATATTTCTGCATTTCAGTGTTGAGAGTTTTCCAGTCCGAAGGCCGACATGAAAACACTGACGGCGGCTGGCTTGTAGTCTCAGATAGTCAACCAGGACCTAACACTTTAAAAAATAAGCACGCCTGCCTTATTAACATATAAATTTACTTCCATCTTTAGTAAACGTCAGTATTAGGTATAGAAACGTATTTTATTAAAACAGAACTCAACGCATCCCAGGCTGGCCTCAACTCTGTTGCACAGCCAAGGATGACTTTGAGCCTTCTAATTCTCCTGCTTCCGCCCCACCCCCACCGCCTGAGTTTTTTACTACTGGAGACCCAGCCCAAGGCTTCATGACACTAGGCGTACACTCCACCAACTGAGGCACATCTCCAACCCCTAAAAATAAATAAATGACAGTTCCTAAATTTAAAACTTTTCTTTTTAAATTTTTTGTATGAGTGTCTCGCCTGCAGGTGTGTGTGTGCACCCATTCATGCCTGATGCCTGTGGAGACCAATGAGGGTGTTGGATGCCCTGGAGTTGCAATCATAGATGGTTCTGGGCTGCCATGTAGGTGCTAGTAATTACATCTGGGCCCTCTGTGGGAGCATCCAGTGCTCCTAACCATCGCGTCATCTCTCCAGCCCTGTGAAATACATTTCTTTGTAATTTTGTTATCATTAAATGTTTGCTTGCTACACATATTTCATAGACCAATATGCCTCAGGCCTTGTAAAACATCTCCCAAGTAAAAAATGGTCCAGACTGGACAATGCTTTTGAAAGGTCTGTGCTTTTCTCAGGGACCATGCACGTCAGCTGAGAGAGCCGACGAGGCATAGAGAGGGAGGCAACTTGCAGCACCTCCTCTGTGGCAGAAGCACGCATGGAGGGGCTGAGGTCTCCTACCCTGCCAGGAAGGTCTCCTCAGTGCTCCTTTATAAGCAGGGGCCTTGCACCCTCTCGTGCAGTGGAGGGGATTTAGTGTTAGTGTCTGTGCAACTCACCTCAAACAGGAGGCAGCTCTTCCTGTTAGCCACGATGGACACTGACAATGAGAACAATTATTATTATAGCCATCACAAGGATAGGTTAGCTCCCTTAGAAGGGCTATTGTTCTGTTGGCTGTCCATTTTCATTTTTAGCCAAAGCTGGGAGTCACTGCTTTCCTTTTCTCTTGAGAGATAAAGTAACGAGATACAGCAGTCATGAGATGGTTTCTGGTGTGTGTGTGTGTGTGTGTGTGTGTGTGTGTGTGTGTGTGTGTGTGTCTGCCTCACCCCACTGAGCCTGGGCCCTGGAAGCTTGGAGATGTGGAGGGAGGGTGCAGGAAGGAGAGGAGAGCCACACGGTACAGTGCTCCCGTGTCTAATCTGGTCCCCAGAAGGATGCTGTGTGGTCCACAGAGCTGTGAGGCTTCAGTGTTTCGTGGCTTCTCTACTGTTGGGAACAAACCAGAGTGAAGGTGGCACCTGACAACTCTGCGCTGAGCTTGTCACTATACAGGCGTGTGCAGGCGACTGCTGAGTGCCACACTGCTAGACTGACTCCTTCCTAGCCCGAAAATCAGCGCATTTATACTTTATGCCTGTCACTTTGGGCAGCACATGGGGCCCATCGATCACTGGCCGCTCATGGGGTACCTTAGGTGGGTAAAGCAGCTGTGCTGCATAAGCAGGAGGCATCTGAGAGGAGGGAACCTTGATTAAGAGAACGCCTCCATGAGACCAGGCTGTAGGCAAGCTTGTAGGGTAGCTTTTAAATTAGTGGGTGATGGATGAAAGCCCAGCCCATTGTGGGTGATGTCATCCCTGGGCTGGTGGTCCTGGGTTCTATAAGAAAGCAGGCTGAGTGAGCCATGGGGAGCAAGCCAGTGAGCAGCAGCCCACCACGGCCTCTGCATCAGCCCCCGCCTCCAGGTTCCTGCCCTGCTTGGGCTCCTGTCCTGACTTCCTTTGGCGATGAACTGTGACGTGGAAGCGAGGGCTGAATAAACCCTTCCCAGCCCAAGTTTCTTTGGCTGTGGTGTTTTATCCCAGCAATAATAACCCCAATTAACATAGCACCTAGGGAGTTTTTAAAAAAACAAATCGACTTGTTGAGTCTTTTATGATTCTGTTTCCCCCTCTGTGATATGAGTGGATCCAGGGCAGGGAAACCCGTAAATTCAGAGACACAGAGGCAGGAGAGCGATGACTGCAGTCTCTACGAGCTGAGCACCGTTCGCAGAACTAGACTTCAGTCATATCGCCTATTTCAAGATGCTGCGTGGCGAAGTTATATATAGAGACTCCACACAGGGACTTTGCTTCCTCTCTTGCTCAGGGTGTCATATTTATAGACACAAAGGACGTCAGGCAAATGAGCCCATTCTCCTCTGTAGGAGCTGGGGAAAGTCTGGCTTCACACTGAAGCACTGCCAGCTGACTCTGGGCTGTGACGGCTCCTGTCTCTCCTCAGAGAACGACCACGGCTCTGGGCATCCGCAGTTGCTTAGGCTCCGCTTCCATCCCATCCCACAACAAAGGGAAGAACATCACAGGACATGAAGACGCTTTCATGTCCCATGTCCTGACAGTGGTCCCTCGTGACATGTGGCCATTGCTTTCTACAGTAAGGGAGCAGTTTGGTTAGATTACATCCCCTTATGTCTGGTCAGCCTTTGATAGTTTGGCCACAGAGCCTTGCTCCCAACCTCCACACTGTGAGGGAGGCAGAAAAGAGGCTCTGTAAAGGGCTGTCATACCAGGAAATCCTGGGAATCAGAGATGGTGTCACAGTTGAGGTGACTCAGCATACATTGTGTGCGCATGTGTGTGCACATGTGTATGTCTGAAGGACAGGTGTATGTGTGTGTGTGTATGTTTGTGTGTGTGCATGCATGCATGTGTGTGTGGGAGGTATGTGTGTTTGTGAAGGACAGGTGTTTATGTGTGTGCACGTGCAGGCATGCGTGTGTGTGTGTGTGTGTGTGTGTGTGTGTGTGTGTGTGTGTGTGTGTATGAAGCACAGGTGTACATGTGTGCATGGGCATGTGTGTCAAGGACAGATAGGAGTTAGGCAGTGCACGGGAAGGAAGTTCCCAGCAGAGTGTGCTGGAGCCTGCAGCTGAGAGCTAGGTGTGCTCTGGAGAGAGCCCGAAGTTGGGAGGCCACACCTTTGGGTGGCAGTCAGGCGTGGGCAGGCTGCTGCCAGGCTCTGCAGGGAGCTCTCCAGAGCCTCACACACCCTGTGAAGGATGATGGAAGAGACGCCTTCTGTCTCGCTGAGTATCTCAGTTCCAGAGGAGAATCCTTAGGGAACGTTTGGTTTTGACAGACCGCAATGATGCTGCTGACCTCGCAGGCTTTCCCCGGGAGGAGGACGCTCCCCTCCCGTGTGCTTCCTCTGGCATTTGCTTATGTGTCCTTCAGGATCTACAGGCTGCTGTCACATGGTACAGCACTTACTTGGGGACGGATGGTTCCTGTGTGTCCCAGGCAGTTTCCTTTCTACACCTACTTCTCCCAGGAGTGAAGAGCTTGTCAGTGAGGTGCTCACCCTTCAAAGGGAACAAAATACTCCATTTCTAAGGCAGATTGTGTGTGTGTGTGTGTGTATGCACACACATGTGTGTAAGTGTGTGTGTGTGTGTGCATGCTTCATTCTCTACCACAGGCATGTGCATGCCACCTGCACTGTCTCTCTGCTGCATGAAATTGCACATGTGCTTTGAGTTCAGGTGGCTGCCCTGCCCACCACCTGACAGAAAAAGAAGAAGTAAAAGCTTGGAGGTGTCCTTCGGATGCGACGAACATCTCTGAGCTAATATGCAGCGTTCTTACAGGTTGTGAGCCATTGCTAAGATTAACTAATATGTAATGCAGGAGAACTGAATCCCAGTCTTGATTTGCTTTATCCCGCATCAGCTGTGGGCATCGCATGCTTAAGGTATGCATGTTGTCAGTGTTGTGTGTATCCTGGGTGTGGAATGCGTTCAATGCTTGTGTGTTGACCTTGGTCTGATTTATGTGTGTATTGCTTGTGAGACACTATAGAATATGCCATGTGCATGCAGTTTCTGTGCAGAATGCATGTGTCTATGTGTGCTGCTGTTGGTTGTAGTGCGTGTGTGTTTTGAGTGGGTGTGTGCGTGTAGACGGAGAGGGAGAGAGAGTGACTCCATACTCTGTGGATCACTGTGCTTCCGATTTCTTACAGGATACTCATGCAATCGTTGAATAAAATGCACCTGAAGGGAGAGGCTTTCCCCTGTAGGGCTGGAGCCTTTGTGGAGTTGGAGGACTTGCTCTCAGATGCAGATGTTTCTGATACTGAAAGATCCAGTGAGACTTTCTCTCAGATGGGGCAGCACCAGCCTCATACAGCTGCGAGTCGGCTCCTCTCCCATCAGTCTCATGCAGGTGTGCATCAGTGGCCCCCATCAGTCTCATGCAGGTGTGCATCAGTGGCCCCCATCAGTCTCATGCAGGTGTGCATCAGTGGCCCCCATAAGTCTCATGCAGGTGTGCATCAGTACCCCACATCAGTGTCATGCAGGTGTGCATCAGTGCCCCCCATAAGTCTCATGCAGGTGTGCATCAGTGCCCCCCACCAGTCTCATGCAGGTGTGCACAGGTGCTCCACATCAGTCTCATGCAGGTGTGCATCAGTGCCCCCTGTAAATCTCATGCAGGTGTGCATTAGTGCCCCCCACCAGTCTCATGCAGGTGTGCATCAGTGCTCCCCATAAGTCTCATGCAGGTGTGCATCAGTGCCCTCCATCAGTCTCATGCAGGTGTGCATCAGTGCTCCCATCAGTCTCATGCAGGTGTGCATCTGTGCCCCCATCAGTCTCATGCAGGTGTGCACCAGTGCCCTCCATCAGTCTCATGCATGTGTGCATCAGTGCCCCCTATAAGTCTCATGCAGGTGTGCATCAGTGCCCCCATCAGTCTCATGCAGGTGTGCATCAGTGCCCCCCGCAAGTCTCATGCAGGTGTGCATCAGTGCCCCCTATAAGTCTCATGCAGGTGTGCATCAGTACCCCCTGCAAGTCTCATGCAGGTGTGCATCAGTGGCCCCTGCAAGTCTCATGCAGGTGTGCATCAGTGCTCCCATCAGTCTCATGCAGGTGTGCATCAGTGCTCCCATCAGTCTCATGCAGGTGTGCATCAGTGCTCCCATCAGTCTCATGCAGGTGTGCATCAGTGCTCCCATCAGTCTCATGCAGGTGTGCATCAGTGGCCCTTGCAAGTCTCATGCAGGTGTGCATCAGTGCCCCCCATCAGTCTCATGCAGGTGTGCATCAGTGGCCCCTGCAAGTCTCATGCAGGTGTGCATCAGTGCCCCACCCTACCAGCCTCATGATGGTGGGAGTCAGGCTGACTTGGGAGGGATACTGTTTGGTGTGTTACACACTGCCCTGTGGAGATGGAAAAGCCCAGATCAGGGGTACCAGGAGGTGCCTGCATTGCTCCTGCTGAGCTGACGCCCGTGGCAGGTGTATACAGTACCTGACAGTAGGTGGTCACCTTTTTCCCTGTGCCTGGAGCCCCAGGGACCAAACCTGAGCCATCTGTTCTTCCTGGAGTCCCTCTGGGGCCTTTCTGAGCACTCCACAGAACTATCTGCCTATGCTCTGTCAGGGAGCACCCCGGATGCCAACCAGCCAAAGACTTCTGGGTCCTCAGGTGTGTGGCAACCTGCTGAATCATATTTGTAAGCGGAGCTGCCATGCTGGGGAGCCAGGCCATGATGGGGTGTATCTGAGACAGGCTGGCTTTCAGCATTTGCCTCAGGCTAACCTTGGGCTCTCTCAGCTTGGTGGTTTGGCATCTTCGAGAGAGTGTAGCCCAGTGTGTTGGAGCCTCCTGTCATTGGATGAGCTCCTTTGTGTGTCAGTCGCCTTTTGTTGCAGTAAAGATATAAGAACACTAGGTTGGGGTTCGCTGAGGTTGAGGTGGTCCAGGATGAAGGGGCAGCAGCTGTGGTGGGGAGCAGGCACCTGCGATCCTTTGGCAAATTGCCGTCCAGCATGACTCACTTCCACCTCTGCCCATATTTGCCAGGCTGACACAGGCCATGGCTGAGGCCCTGTTAGTGGAGGGAAAGTAAACCCTCCTACTGAGAGAGAACGTCAGGAGGCTTCCTTTTCCATCGAGGAAGGGACCAGGAATTCACAACAGCATAGTATACTTGTCACAGAGGGGACAGAGGGCTAGCCTAGTACTTCTTGTGACAGCGCCCCATCCCTGGCTCTCAGTCCTGCCCATGTATTTACTGATGAGATGCTAAAACCTCCAACGTTGACCTTTCCTCTACACCCAGCTCCTGCGTCCCAGTCTTCTGCCAGATGGATCTCTCTCTCTCTCTCTCTCTCTCTCTCTCTCTCTTAAATTTTTCCTTACTAATGGCCTCTTAGAGTTTTCACCCCGGGCGATGAGACCCAGGACGCCTTCCTTGGCTTTCTTCTGGGAAGCAAGGAGGGACGAAGTAAGCTATCCTGTTTCTCTCAATCCCCTCTGATGTGAGAGACTGCATATAAGTGGTTTCCGCCCTCCAAGCCTGTCTGATTTCTGGTCAGCTCCCCAGCCTGCTGTACCGTCCCTGACACATTCATAATGGGAAATGTGGCTTCACCCTGGTGGGTCCAAAGTCCCTCTTAGGAGAGTAGTGCGTGGTGGAGGGAGTCTGCATTTGAATCTGCACTTTTGTTTCCCAATTCCATGCTTTTTGTATTGCACAGACATTACCCAAACTAGCTGTTGCTCATGGTGACCTTTACAGCATGGGAGTAGGACAATTTTGTTTTGGGAGCCTCTGCTTCTAATTGATTTGAAAGTTCTGCCCTTGTCTATAAGGTGATGTAAGCTGTGTTTTAGAATCAGTAAAATCAATGGTTTCTTTCACTGGTCATTTTCATGTGGTTACATCCTTCCAAATCAGATGCGTTCACCAGAGTGCAGAAAACCCCGGGGCCTCACAGTTTGACTGTCTCACATGAGAAGGAGAGCTATATCAGAGCAAAAAAAAAAAAAATCCGATCCCTGCAGCTTTCCCACAGCCTGGCCTCTGTGCCCTCCAAACCCAACCCCACCCTCCTCAGCGCTCTCCACAACTGGGCTCATTAAACCAGACACAGCGGAAAATAACGTGCGAGATCCATGGTGCCACCCTTGGCTTTGCGCTGCTGAGGGGAGCGTAAAGTATGCTGGCGTGTTTGTTCTCTGATGGCTGAGGGCACTTGATCGTGCTGAGGGGATACTATATTGACTTGGTGACTTTTTTTTTTTAAAGAAACATAACCCTTAAAATCTAAATTTACAGAGGGAGCGAAGCCTGGATATCGCCACAGAGCAAGCTGTACGCTTGGCTGTGGAGCTGCAGTGGGCCCTTCATCTTACAGCTTTCCACTTGAACACAAACGGCTTTAGAGTCGGGTGAAGCACACTGGGCTCGCCTGAAGGCAGCGGACTTCACCAAGCGTCTCCTTTCTTCTGGAGATTGATTCAGGCAATTAGAGCACAGTCTAGATGTTTCTTTCCTCTTTTGTTTATGTTGGTCTTCTCATAATAGCCATGATGGATGGTCTCTCAGGGGTGAAGCTAACGCTTACAGGACAGTGAGGGCAATGGTGCCACCTTACCCCAGAAGGCCATAAATCCACAGAACCGACAGCTCTGTAAGCTGTGGCAATTGCCCAACTAGCTAATTGATGAGGCCACAAGGCTGGCCGTAAATCCTGGTGCCATCAACGGAGTGGAAGGAGGTGGGTTAAGATGGAATAGATTTACTCAGTACGTTGGGTGGGGCCTCCCGAGCTGTCCCTGCTAAGTAGAAACTCGCAAGGGTGACACTCATGTTAGAACCATTGTATTTGTGTCAGAGGCTGAGGGGCACAGATTGCAAGCTATGAGTAAAGTGGACAGAGTGCTACTGTGGTTATGTGGGAGAGTGGCCTCCGGGAGCAAGTGGTTGGCCCAAGTGTAGCAGGAGGGCAAGGACATGCTGCCTGGTGGGGAAAGACACCTGCAAATGCCGAGGTTCTTCTGGTGCCCTTTGGATGACAGGTGTGTGGGATACCTGGCCAAGCTCCATTGGCTTGTGACATTGAAGCCCTTGCGGTACCTTCCATTTCAGAAGTTAGCCAGGCCGGAGAGCGGGGGTCGGGGGCAGGCAGAGTTATGAACGCCATCTCAGAAACGGATGGTGGTGGGTCTAGTGGCCGGTTTTGATCTCATTTGAATACTTGGCCTGTGTAACCCGTCTTCCTTTGGTCCTTAGAGCAATGGCTACTTCCTGTCTTGGGTCCCTCTTCTCTCTGTTAAAGTGCTGAATGACACTTCTTGTTAAGCGTTTGGTGCTGGACTCTGCTATTTAGCACAGAGTGACTAGGCTATCTCACCATTCTGGGAGGGGGTTTAATCTTATTCTCATTTGACAGATTGATGAGCCCTGAGCCACAGGGTGGTAACTTAAGCAATGTCCTGATGTCCATGAGGGACTGAGGAGAGCCACGACCCAGCATAGGATGCTAACTCCTGCTTACCTGTTCCTGGCTCAGGCCCTGAGGCCAGGTGAGAGTGTGGGAGACAGCCCCTGCACCTCACTGGGTTTGCTCAGAGCAGCCAGCCGGGGTCCTCAGGGACTGTTACTATTCTCTGGGAGACTCCTCTGAGCGACTCTGTTCTGTGTGTTTTATGAACTTCTGTTTCAAATTTTGTTCTGTTTTTAGTTCTTTTTCAAAAAAAAAAAAAAAAAAAAGGGAGCTTGCCGCTCTTACCCACTTAGGGACCTTAGTAATGTTTACTAAAGTGCCACCAACTGGGCTGTCTTGTTTGGGGTCAGGTTGTGTCTGGCCCGTTGTTACTCTGCATTATCCGACTGTCAGTCAACCCTGTCCTCTCTTCCTTCTGGCCCCATTGACAAGTGGGGAGCAGTTGTGGCTGCTTCCTCGGCGACACATGTGTCCTGCTGCCTCTGCCTCCCCACTCTTTCTTTTGAGTGTTGTCCTGGCTCAACCCAGATCTCCTCCTCCTCCTCCTCCTCCTCCTCCTCCTCCTCCTCCTCCTCCACATCGGTGTTCTCTGGGTTGGCACCCTCGAGGAGTCAGGGATGCTCCCGCCTCTGCTCTGGAGGCTGGTCCTTCTTAGCATTTCCTCACTGCGAGCAAACCATTCAGGAAGGGAACGGTATGCATCTGAGTGCAACATAGCAAGTAACAAAGCAGGGGAGGCTGCGGCCACAAGGCCACTCTGTCACTTAGGGGGTTTAGAGACTTTGAGTGGCTCGAGGCAGCGCTGAGGGTGGAGAGAAGTTCTGAGCTTCTGCTGTGTCGTGGTGAGACGCCGAGGGGAGGAGGGTCAGACAAACAGCACGCCGGCTTTACTGATGCCCTAGCTCGGCGAAGAACGTTGGAGAGGAATGCATGGGTATATTTTCAAGGAAAACTCTAACTTGGCTAAACACAATGTTCCTCCAAGTTGTCAGACACGGACTGGCATGTGCAGAACTCCCAGAATTCCCAGCACCAGGCAGGTTTTCACGGGCAGGCCTTTCTGTTCAGCTGTGGAGAGTCCATCCATGTGGGCTGCTCACTGGATGCTCTTTAAAGGTCATCCCAGCTCTGCTGTGGTTGGAGGGCTGGCAAGGGAAACATCTTCCAAGCCCGAGGTGTGTTTCCCTGTGAACAGAAGGGTTTTTCATTAAGCCTCTTGAATGTGTATTTGTGGGACCATCCAGTCTTATAATTAGAAGGACCTTGGTGTCATCACTGCACAGCTGGCTTGCCCCAAGGTTTACAGTCTCCTTCAGTGGAGGTCATGGCAAGGTCAAGCTGGAAAATGGGTGTGGGTTGCTTTGCAGGCACGCAGGCCAGCTGCTTGCAAGATGCCGTCTCCACGCACAGATGGACGGCAGTCGACAGAGGAGGTCTTGCTCACGTTGAGACTCTCCAGTGAGCCCTGTGCTCTGTGCAGTGGTATGGTTTGAGTCCTGAAGGGGCTTCAGACAGTCTCTATCCTGGTGTTCAGGGCACATTTCCTTCAGGCAGCTCCTGTGGTGAAAGCCAGGGAGGTAGCGAGGGGCTTCCTCGCTTGTCATAGTTCGTGTGTTTCCCACGCTCACGCCCACTTGCTTTCTGGACCAGTGACCCATTCTCTCCCCTGCTTCTCCCCTGCCTCTCCCCTGCCTCTCCCCTGCCTCTCCCCTGCCTCTCCCCTGCCTCTCCCCTGCCTCTCCCTTGCCTCTCCCCTGCCTCTCTCATGCCTCTCCCCTGCCTCTCCCCTGCCTCTCCCTTGCCTCTCCCCTGCCTCTCTCGTGCCTCTCTCGTGCCTCTCCCCTACCTCTCCCCTGCCTCTCCCCTGCCTCTCCCCTGCCTCTCCCCTGCCTCTCTCGTGCCTCTCTCGTGCCTCTCCCCTGCCTCTTCCCTGCCTCTCTCGTGCCTCTCTCGTGCCTCTCCCCTACCTCTCCCCTGCCTCTCCCCTGCCTCTCCCCTGCCTCTCCCCTGCCTCTCCCCTGCCTCTCTCGTGCCTCTCTCGTGCCTCTCCCCTGCCTCTTCCCTGCCTCTCCCCTGCCTCTCTCGTGCCTCTCCCCTGCCTCTCCCCATCTACTTCCCTTTTCTTTTCCTTCCCTCCCCTAACAAACTCAGCAAGCTAATCATAGTGGGCGGGGTATGGCTAATCGTTTTTCTAAGTGTTTCTAAGTGTGCGTTGCATGCTATAAGCTGTGCCACACACATGTGGGGGCGCCACAGTGAATGGCACAGGTGTGACAGCAGGGCCCCGAGCAGAGGCAGCTTATAGGAGCTGGGTGTATCTCTCTTAACTGTACCTTCTGTGGCATCCTATTGGTAGTTTCCTGTTGGCCTCAGAGGAGGTGTTTGCACCATGGGAATTGGCAGTTGTGGCAAACCAGAAACAACTTAATTAAACATAACCAAGACCCTTTTACCAACACACAACTGCCTGGCATCAGTCCAGCATCATCAAGCTGTCATTTGTTATAGGCTTTCTACATCCCAGATGCCTCAGAGACCTTACCTCGGTATCTTCTCAAGCACATCTTGGTGTCTGCTGGATAGAAACAGGAAGGGAGCAATGGTCACTCCACTAGGAAGTGCCAGAGCTGGGTGAAAACCAGATCTGTACGCAAGAAACAGGAAGCCAGGCTTTGGGGCCAGAATCTCCTTCCCAAAGTTCCTTTGCTCTTGGCAGTTGGCTTCTGGATACACAGCGACCCGTGGGCCTAAGCGCGATGTCTGCTTCTTTAGCAGGCAATGTTTTGTGTAGGCTATCCACTTATCTCAAGTTGTCTTGTGTCGCCTGGCATGATCCCTTGGCGATGTGGGCCCTGGCTTTGTGCTCAGTGTCCATGATGCCAGCTTAACTGTACAGTGGCTTTATTGCTTCCGTGAGGCAAGGCATAGGCATGCCACTATCAAATGCAGGCTGTGGAGATACAACCTTGATGCTCCCTGGCTTGACTTGCCAGTCGTGAGTATATCAGGCACCACAGCATGGCAGGAGGCTACCACAGGGCAGAACAGAATATATTCTTGGGTTTGGGATGGAGGGAGCCCCTACTGTGACTGAGTGAGTTGCACGTTTCTTACCACCTCACGGACAAGCTCAGCTGCCACGTGCTTTCTTCTGCATGTATGTGTTTTGCGTGGGGAGAAAAATGAACCCAGGTCTGGGCTTCTCCTAATGCCAGATTGTCTGCCTGTACTGGTCAGACAGCACTCATCACGTGGTCCTCAGATGGCTTCTCTTCCTATAGTGTCACATCCGGGCTGAAGAGAAGGAGGGCATCACAAAGAGGAAGGGTGGGCCAAACAGTTGCCCAGGAGTCAGTGTCTGCCTCCCCACCTCAGATTCCACCTGAGCTCCCTCACACAGCCACACCGGTGCACGAGGAAGCCTGGGCCGGGTGACTGTTCCCTGAGGCTGTTGCTGCCCAAGAGCACACGGTGGGGATGGAGGAGGGTAGCGGGAGCACTGACTAGGCCCTAGTGGGCCCCAGCATTCTCCTGTCACCACACCGCTCTAAGGACCTGGGTGAGAACATTTCCTCCTTGTACCTATAGGTAACAGGATCTGTGTGCAGGAGGGAGGTGTTGGGATGGTTCACTCCAGGCTGGTGCTCACTGACCCGTGAGCAGCGCGGGATTCTCGCTGAGGTCCTGGAGTGTTCTAGAAGTTCTGAGACATCATCTTAGCTGCTGATAGCCAGAGCTGACCTTGCATCTTGGGGTGGGTTCTGTAGCACCTGTAAAAGGGCAAGGCAGGGCAAGGAGGTAGCTCTGGGCCTGTCCTTAGGCAAAGGTGGGGTCCCATCCAGGTAGAAGGTTCTGCATCTCAGAGGCCAGCTGCATATAGATGTGGGGCCCCTTCCTACCTGGTGTGATGAGAGGGCTCGCAGCAACCGCAGGGATGTGTCTCCTTCACTACGTCATCAGGCCAGTGTCCCGCCTAGGGTGTTAACTGGGATGGATCCACTGAAGAAGAGCAGGAAACAGCAGCCAGGAAACCTGTCCATGCTCACAGTGGCAGTGACACCTATCTGCAGCTGTACCATCTGCTGCTTTGGGGACAGTGCCTCTTGAGAGCAGCTCCTTAGCTTCCTCCTGTGGGTAGAGAGGGAGGAGCAGGCTTCTTTACTGCTGTCGTTACCTTGTTAGTTAATTTCCTGTTGCCAAGTCAATGTCAATTAAAAGATAACTATTTTTATTTAGGAAACTAGATGTGACTATTGGCAGGCTGGTGATTTCTTTATAAACGCATGGCAGTTAAGTTGCTGAATTTTACTAACCATGTATGTGTGCGTGTGTGTGCATGTGCCAAGCTCAGACAAACAAACAAGGAATACCATCAGGCTGGAAACTAGACATAGTAATTATTTTGACATTTTTTCATGTTATCTTATATGTACAAATGTCTTGCCTGCATGTGTGTCTGAGCACCTCATGTCCAAGGAGGCCAGAAAGGGTGTTGGATCCCCTGGAACTGGAGTTACTGAAGGATGTGAGCCACTATGTGGGTGCTGGGAACTGACCCCCGTTTCAGAGTGTAGTACAGAGGATGGGGGTGCTGCAACATAGACAGGGGTGAGGCTGCAACATAGACGGGAGTGAGGCTGCAATGTGGACAGGGGTGAGGTTGCAATGTGGACAGGGGTGAGGTTGCAATGTGGACAGGGGTGAGGCTGCAATGTGGACAGGGGTGAGGCTGCAATGTGGATGGGGTGAGGCTGCAATGTGGACAGGGGTGAGGCTGCAATGTAGACAGTGGTGAGGCTGCATGTGGACAGGGGTGAGGCTGCAATGTAGACAGGGGTGAGGCTTCAATGTGGATAGGGGTGAGGCTGTAATATAGACAGGGGTGAGGCTGTAATGTAGACAGGGGTGAGGCTGCAAGGAAGACAGGGGTGAGGCTGTAATATAGGCAGGGGTGAGGCTGCAAGGTAGACAGGGGTGAGGCTGCAATGTAGACAGGGGTGAGGCTGCAATGTAGACAGAGTTGAGGCTGCAATGTGGACGGGGTGAGGCTGCAATGTGGATGGGGTGAGGCTGCAATGTGGACAGGGGTGAGGCTGCAATGTAGACAGAGTTGAGGCTGCAATGTGGACAGGGGTGAGGCTGCAATGTGGACAGGGGTGAGGCTGCAATGTGGACAGGGGTGAAGCTGCAATGTGGGTGGGGTGAGGCTGCAATGTGGACAGGGGTGAGGCTGTAATGTAGACAGGGGTGAGGCTGCAAGGAAGACAGGGGTGAGGCTGCAATGTAGACAGGGGTGAAGCTGTAATATAGGCAGGGGTGAGGCTGCAAGGTAGACAGGGGTGAGGCTGCAAGATAGACAGGGGTGAGGCTGTAATGTAGACAGGGGTGAGGCTACAATGCAGACAGGGGTGAGGCTGCAATGTAGACAGAGTTAAGGCTGCAATGTGGACAGGGGTGAGGCTGCAATGTGGACAGGGGTGAGGCTGTGTGGGTTTTATTTGATCATGCCGGGATGTGTAGTCCAGGAGGAAACTATATGTACAGGGTGTAGCCAACAGGCTAGGTTTGACTGTTGGAAAGGACCCCACCTTTAGTAGATCCTGGTGGTGCAGGGCAGTGGAATTTTCTTCTCTTTGGGCTGGTTTTTGAAGGAGGTGGGGGAGGGGATGGTGGCCCGGCTCTCATTCAACCACCTTCATTTTCAGCTCCTCTCCTCTGCCCTTTGAAACACCTTCCTCCTGCTTGGTCTCTCCCAAGGCCATCACCAATGAGGTGAAGCCGTACTGTGCTCAGAACTCACCCTGGAAGGGAGAGACACCATGTGGTCAGGGTTGCCTTGCTCCAGAGCCTGCCAAGACCTGCATTTAATCACCGTGGCCACAGGAAGGCGCGGCACTGTTCCCAAGGCTTCCTGTCTTACAGAGCCTGGATCAAGAGTTCGTCGCCTGCCAGCCCCGGGACCACTGCAGTCCCTTCTCCTCTGCTTTGCTCTGTACTGTGCTCATCAGAACTTTGAGGAATCTGAGCCTTTGCTGACACCGTAGTTCTCTGCCTTCCCGGTCACAGCCATCACCACACACACCCTGGACTGTCCACGACTGTCCATTCCTCCTCAGCTCTGCCTGGTTGTTGTCTTCAATTGCTTTTCACCTTATTCTTGACACGGGGTCTCTCACTGCCCCTGGAACTGACCTACTCAGATAGGCTGCACGGGCGGCAATCCCCAGAGGCTGTGTCTTCCCCTGCCCAGGGCTGTCATGCTTGGCCTTTATTTGGGTGCTGGGGATTTGAACCCAGGTCTTAATGTTTGTTGAGCAGGCATTTTACCCACCGAGCATCTCCGTAGTCTGTGCATTCAGGTTAGGTTCTTTAAGTACCAGGTAGGTCAAGTGCGATCCTTGTAGCCTTCCAAGCCTATGTGCACTTTGTCTCCCCCCTCATCTGGGCTCAGGTGAGTACCGGGAGGCTCCATGCCTGCTGTACACGGGTAGACTGAGAGCTCTCCTGGTTCCTTCAGTCATTTGAAAGTTGGTCTCATACAAATTCTCACATGGGTTTCGGTGGCTCCCATTGTAGAACAGAAATGGGGCTTTGTTGCCAAATTTCCACCCCCGACCCACATTCCATTCCCAACTCCATACAGAGGCACCTCACCTTCAGAAGCCAAGTTCACACCAGGTGATGGGGGCGCACGCCTTTAATTTCAGCTCTCAGGAGGCAGAGGCAGGCAGATCTCAAGGAGTTCAAGGCCAGCATGGTCTATAAAGGGAGTTGCAGGTCAGCCAGTGCTACCCAGGGCAACCCTGTCTCTGCCTCCCTTTCAGTCCCACCCCACCTCACGGCCCAGTGGCCCAGTGTGCTGGTGAGTTTTAACAACAAACGGACACAACCTAGAATCCCTAGAGGGAGAGAGTCATACGATTAATTACCTGGATCAGGTTGGCCTGTGGGCGTGTCTGTGTGGGTGGTTGTCTTGATTGTTAATTGATGTAGGAAGGCCCAATCTGGATGTGGGCGGTGCCATTCCCTGGCCAGGAGGTCCTGGACTGTGTGAGAGGAGAAAGCGGGCTGAGAGCCGAGGGCAAGCAAGGGCGCACGCGTCTGACAGTCTCTGCTCTTGACTCCGGGTGCGAGGTGGCCTGCTGAGTTCCTGCCTTGACTTCTGCTCAGTGATCCAGGCTGTGATCTGGAGCTGCAGGCAAAGCAACCTCTCTTCTGGCCAGGTAGTCAGGGGACTTAATCACAGCAACAAAAAGAAACTATCACACTCAGTGTGTGGCTTGGTGGAGGACTGAGTGCCATTTTCTGGCTGCTCCTGTAAAGGAAGCTTGGTTGGAACTATCTCTGTGTGACACCCTGGTTTCTTGTGTGTGTGTGTGTGTGTGTGTGTGTGTGTGTGTGTGTGTGTGTGTATGTGTGTGTATGTGTGTGTATGTGTGTGTATGTGTGTGTGTGTATGTGTGTGTGTATGTGTGTGTGTGTGTGTGTGTGTGTGTGTGTGTGTGTAACGTAGGTGCTAAGGATCATGCTCAAGCTCCTATACTTGTGGGTTGAGCCCTCACCCAGCCCCTACATGTTACATTTTTAATTGTATCAATTCTTTTTTTTAATTGTATCAATTCTTATCTTGATTTATCAACTTGCTGACTAATTTTCTTTAATCTCTCTGTGTCTTGAATGTCGGCGATTTCCCCTTCTGGATTTAATATCCTTCTTGGTGAAGATACACTCGGATAGTCCCTCATTGAGCGTGGATGAGCATAAACTCCGTCAGCCTTCACTGCAATGTTTCTTCAATTTACCCCATTCCTGCATGATTCTGCCCAGTATGTATGTTTCTAGGTTAGCGGTTGTTTCTCTCTCTGCACTTTGAAGGGATGGTTTTATTGCCTTCTGGCATCTACTGCTGCAGAGGAGGAATCTCGTACCCATCAGATCTTTCCCTTTGTAGATAATCTCTGCTCTGTCCCGGCCACCTTCAATACTTCGCTCTGTCTTTGATGTTTCAGTTTGATATGCTGAGATGTGGATTTCATTATATCGCTCTTCCTTGAGTCCTTTTATTTTTTTAAATTCTGAAGAACCATTTCCCCACCCCCATCCTGCCCGAGTCTATCCATCATTTCTCTCCGATATTTCTTGCATACTATTTACCCATCTTTTCAGTATCTGTACCTATCTATATACATACAGTGCGTTTATATGTACATTTATGCAATATCTGTGCGCTAGGGAGTCCAGAGAAGCATAGGGCATCTCGTGCCAGCTGACGACTCCTTGCTTGGCTTCTGCTATTTTTTAAAGATTTGCCACCAGTTTGGCTTATGGTTTTGAAAAGCTAATTTTAAAAAATTGCACATCAAGCCTTTGATCACTGCAGATCCTTTTCTGCTGTTTCAGCTCTGTCTGGTTTGAGTTTATTTTGTGCCACTTTTCTTTTTTTTTTTCTTTTTCACCATTTTTAAAAATTTATTAATTCATTCATATTACATCTCAATTGTTATCCCCTCCCTTGTATCCTCCCATTCCTCCCTCCCTCCCATTTTCCCCTTACTCCCCTCCCCTATGACTGTGACTGAGGGGGACCTCTTCCCCCTGTATATGCTCATAGGGCATCAAGTCTCTTCTTGGTAGCCTGCTATCCTTCCTCTGAGTGCCACCAGGCCCCCGCTCCAGGGGTTGTGGTCAAATATGGGGCACCAGAGTTGGTATGAAAGTCAGTCCCTACTCTCCACACATCTGTGGAGAATGTCCTGTTCATTGGCTAGATCTGGGTAGGGGTTCGATGTTTACTGTGCGTATTGTCCTTGGTTGGTGCCATAGTTTGAGCAGAAGCCCTGGGCCCAGATTTGCCCATCATAATGTTCTTCTTGTAGGTTTCTAGGACCCTCTGGATCCCTCTATTTCCCCATTCTCCCATGCTTCTCTCACCTAGAGTCCCAATAAGATGTCCTCACATCTATACCACTTTCAAGTGACACCACATGCTGGCGAGGATGTGGAGAAAGAGGAACACTCCTTCATTGCTGGTGAGAATGCAAACTAGTACAACCACTTTGGAAATCTATCTGGCATTATCTCAGAAAACTGGGAATAGGGCTTCCTCAGGACCCAGCTCTTCCACTCCTTGGAATATACCCAGAAGATGCTCTACCACACAACAAGGACATATGCTCAACCATGTTCATAGCTGCCTTATTCATAATAGCCAGAACATGGAAACAGCCTATGTGTCCCTCAGTAGAGGAATGGATAAAGAAACTGTGGTACAGTTACACTATGGAATACTACTAGCTATTAAAAACAAGAAATTCCCAAAATTTATGTGGACAAATGGATTGAACTAGAAATGATCATAGTGAGTGAGTTAACCCAGAAGCAGAAAGACTCAAATACTCACTTATATCTGGACATTAGCCCAAGGGCATGTCCCATGAAGTTTTATTTTGTTTTTTTAATAGCCACTTTTGGTCTGATTTTTCTGCAATACTTGGGTTCTAATACCCCTTCAGCAGATACTAAGATTGATTTATTCTAATTTTTTATGTTCATATAATCTTTAGCCAGTTACATGGGGATTTTTTCCCCTCTCTTCTTAATTTACTAGCTAACGTGCAGAGATGAAGGTTTCTATGTTGACTTCTGGTAGATCCCTGGGGGGCTTGGATGGCGGTGGGTGACCTGTCTGCCTAGCGACTGGTTGCTCAATACGCTGGTTTATCTATTTGTTGTTCACTTGATGAGCGCATCTGTCAGTCTCTCTGCCTGTCTGTCATCTGCCATCAGCTGAGTGGTCGATTTCTTAATCTAGTTTTGTCTGGGCTCGCATAGACTACACAGGCAATAAAAGAATGTCTCAGGTTTCTCCCACATGGCTGTTTCCTACTTAGAGCGGTGCTAGTGCACGTGCAGTTTACTCTTGGTGTGTGTGGGGAGCACATGTTACGGTGTGCACGTGGAGGTCATACAACAGCTTCGTGGCATGAGCTCAGAGTGACTTTGATTCTGGATGCTGGGGGCTTCTCCCAGGGCCGGTGGGTGGGTGGTGGGGGCTGGGTTGCTCTCTAGCACCTCTGTGGCTTATTTTCTCACGTGAGCCTGCCGTGTGGAGAGCCTGGGTTCTCCTGATTACACTCCTGGGTGGATGCAGGGCCAGAAGGAGCTTTCATCGAGAGAAGTCATTGTTAAGCATCTCATTATACAACAGTGGATACAGCGCCTCGCAAAGATCATCTTCCTTATGCACTTTTCCATTCTTGGTATTAAAAACACTAGGATAGTATCAGTTGATTTCATTTTTTTAAAATTATAATTACACCACTCCCTTCCCTTTCCCACCTCCAGCCTCACCCACGTCTCCCCAGCTCCCTCTCACATTCATGGCTTACTTTATTATCGCTGCACTTATAAGTAAATGAAAGTGCTGAGTCTCCTTAGTGTTGTTGATATACATATGCTTTTAGGCCTGATCACCCCGGTACTGGATACTAACCCATGACATCTCGGCAACACGGCTCCCTAAATAATGACTGAGCAGTGACGTCATGCCTGACCTACGCTAAGGGGTGGGCTGGCCTCGTGGAGCCCCATCCCCGTGACCTGCGCTAAGGGGTGGGCTGGCCTCCCGGAGCCCCATCCCCGTGACCTGCGCTAAGGGGTGGGCTGGCCTCCCGGAGCCCCATCCCCGTGACCTGCGCTAAGGGGTGGGCTGGCCATCATGGAGCCCCATCCCCGTGACCTGCGCTAAGGGGTGGGCTGGCCATCATGGAGCCCCATCCCCATGACCTGTGCTAAGGGGTGGGCTGGCCTCCCGGAGCCCCATCCCTGTGACCTGCGCTAAGGGGTGGCCTGGCCTCACGGAGCCCCATCCACCTGACGAGCTTCAGGCAACTCACTTTTAGAAACTGTTTTCTTTCCTTAGCTGCAGCCTCACTTTCCAGTCTAGGCCGGCAGTGGACTCTTCCATCTCCCCAGGGCTAGCGTGGTGGGTCAGCACCACCATGGCCAGACCAGTGGTGTTCTGAGAGTTAAGATATGTGGAGACACTTTTGGGCATGAGAGAACAAGAACTGTGCCGTCTACCTGGAACTAGAAATTCCGCAGTCACTTACCCCGTGGCTGTGCTGGGGTGGGAAGCGTGTCTCCTGCGTGCTGGGGGCTGTTTTAAAGGGAACTGGCTGTGTCCTTGGTGAGGTTTGGGAGCGAGAGATGTAAGACACTCCCTGACTACACCGAGCCTCCACAAGGGGACAGATAGGCCATAATTGCGGAGAATGAGGCTGATAAAGCTACGCTGGGGATTTTTAAATGGATGCTGTTCCTGCTGGTCACGTCAGGAAGGTGTCCTGTGTGTCTGAGCCCATTCTTCAGGGTCCAGCACGAGTGTGTAGACCAAGTCAGTGCTCACACAGGAAACAAACATAATACTCACAGCGGATAAATATATCGCCAAGAGCTACCACTTACCTGAATAATGTTGGGAAGACATACGGTAATGGCCACAGACAGAAATATGCATGATTTGTAGCATTTTCTTTTGTTTTCTGATATAACATATAGTTGCCCAAGATTTATTTTTTAATATTTTACTACATTTATTTATGGGTGTGAGTGTGTGTCTATCTGTGTGTGTGTATGGTTGTGTATGGGCCTATGTTTATGAGTATATGTGTCTGTCTGCTTTTTTGTGTGTCTGTGTGTATGTGTGTGTGGTTATGGGTGTGTATGTGTGTAGTTATGGGTGTCTGCATGTGTGTGCAGTTATGGGTGTATGGCTATGGGTGTGTATATGTGTGTGGTTATGAGTGTGTGCATGTATGTGTGGATATGGGTGTGTGTCTTTTTGTGTAAGTGTGTGGATATGGGTATGTGGTTATGTGTGTGTATGTGTGTGTGTTTGTGGGTGTGTGTTTATGTGTGTGCACATGTGTGTATTTATGTGTATGTGGTTACGGGTGTGTATGGGTGTGTGGTTATGGGTGTGTGTGTGTGTGTGTTGGGTTGAGTGCCACGGTGTGCACATGGAGTCAGGGGACTGTTTGCAGGAGTAGGCTTTCTTCTTCCATGTTGGTCCTGGGAATCAAACTCAGATTGTCCATCTTGGCAGCAGCAACTTTAGTCCATGAGCCATCTCAACTTCCCCTGAGTCTTTTAACTGGAAGGATACTATGGAAACATTAAAAGCAAGTTTGTTTATTAGAACATCTTTTTTTCTTATTTTTAATTTTTTTTATTTAATTAATTCATTCATATTACATCTCAATTGTTATCCCATCCCTTGTATCCTCCCATTCCTCCCTCCCTCCCGCTTTTACCCTATTTCCCTCCCCTATGACTGTGACTGAGGGGGACCTCCTCCCCCTGTATATGCTCACAGGGTATCAAGTCTCTTCTTGGTAGCCTGCTCTCCTTCCTCTGAGTGCCACCAGGCCTCCCCACCAAGAGGACATAGTCAAATATGGGGCACCAGAGTTCATGTTAGAGTCAGTCCCTGCTCTCCACTCAACTGTGGAGAATGTCCTGTTTATTGGCTAGATCTGGGTAGGGGTTCGAAGTTTACTGCACTTATTGTCCTTGGTTGGTGCAGTAGTTTGAGCAGAATCCCTGGGCCCAGATCCGCCTGTCATAGTGTCTTCTTGTAGGTTTCTAGGACCCTCTGGGTCCTCCTATTTTCCCATTCCCCCATGCTTCTCTCGCCTAGCGTCCCAATAGGATGTCCATCTTTTAATATGTCGATGCAACTACGTTACTTGGCCTTTGATAACAGCTTGAAGTTATCGGCCCTACTAATCATGTTGTATATAATATTTTGTGATGTTTTTTCATTTTTGGCTATTCATCTTGTGATAGTTGTTTTCTTGTACCTAATGAAAGTATATAATTTTCTAGATACTCTAGAATGGAGACACATTGTTAAAATATAAAGCTAATACAGAATTTTTAATGGAAGGAAATAGAATGGCTAACTTAATAAAGCAAAAAGCAAAGATGCTGTTCTCTAGCCTCAGCAGTGTTTTAGCAAGTAAAGGCCATTTAAAAAAAATGTGTTTTCCCCTTTTCTTTTTCCTTTATATTAGTTCTTTGAGAATTTCCTACAATGCTTTGTGCTTATATTCCTCCCTCTCCAAATTCTTCCCAGATCTGTCCATCTTTTCCTACACACCCCAAAGTTGTGTCCTTTTCAAACACCCACTAAGTACATTTTGTGGTGGGTCACATGCCAGAGTGTGCTCAGCCCACCATGGGCCACACCCTTAGGGAAGCCGACTCTCCCTCCCCCAGAGGCTGTCAGTGCCAGGAGCTCCTTAGCTAAGATGACTTCATGCTATGCGGTGCCACCTCTGCATGCTAGGATTTAGTCTGGCCTGAGCCTTCGCACACCTCGTGCGTCCTGTTCAGCTGCCTGCCCTGCTGTGTGCAGAAAGCGCTGCTTCCTGTAGGCCCAGCCATTGCTGCCGTCTCTGACTCTTGCAGGCCTCCCACAGCCTGTTATGCAGGGAACCCTGCGCCTTGGGAGGAGGGAGTGTGGTGCGGATGTGTTTAGGGACCAGTGCTCTGCTGCCTCTTCTTTCTTCCCCTTGATGACTTGTAGGTCTCTGTGTTATTCCACTGCAGAAGGAAACGTCTCTGAGGAGGGTTGGCCAATGCACTGACTGCCAGAAGTCAGTTTAATACCATGTCCCTGTAGCAAAGAGTAGTAGGCGCTTGCCTGGGGCCATGATCTGTCCAGCCACAGGTTCTTGGTCCACTTAACTGGTGCTAGGAATGAGTTTCAACTTGTGGAGCTGGGCCGTAGTGCCAATCAGAAAACAGTTGGCTGGGCAGTGATGCTCGTGTCCCTGTTGTACCAGCTGACATATCTGGCCAGGCTGGCCACCGTTGCAGCTCGCAGAGTTCGCACCGGTGCCAGGCTGGTGCTTTGTGGTTTCCCCTGGTGGCACCTATACCTGGTCAGTAGGGAGAAGCTTCCAGGCCAGTGCCAGCTTGGTTCCTTCATGCTCCTCAGACACGTAGGGTCTCCAGGAGTTAGGTCTTTAACCATCAGTAACTAAGAGCAGCGGCAGTGACCTGCAATGGTTTGTGTTCCTCTCAGCCCTTTTATTTTCCGAGCACCCACACAACAAACAGCCAGCTAAGCTGTAGTTACTCGACCCGCGTTCTAGAGCTTTTCCGTAGTCCTTCCCAGAACAGCATACCCAGATCTGCCACAGCAATACTCCATGGCCCGGTACCAACTTCTGTCCTGGTTCACTATGATAAACACCATGGCCAAAAGAAAAGTGGGAGGCAGGGGAGGGTTGATTTCATCGTGTAACTCTCTAGGTCACACTCCGCCATGGAGGGGAGTCAGGGTTGAAGCAGGAACTTGGAGGCAGGGCTGACGCGGAGGCCAAGGTAGAATGCTGCTTCTGGCTTGCTCCCTGCGGCTGGCTCAGCCTAAGTACTCATAGCAGCCAGCACCACCAGCCCAGCAGTGGCAGCACCCACGACGGCCTGGGCCTTCCCACACCAACCATTAATGAAGAAAATGTGCCACAGACGTGACTACGGGCGGATCTGATGGAGGCCTTCCCTCAATTAAGGTTCCAGTCTGGCCTAGCTCCAGGCTCAGGGGCCAGGCTTTCTCTCTAGGGAGAAGGTGTGTGTTGGAGCAGGCTATGTGCAGCCATCCCCAGCAGCTCTATGGTCTCTGTATCCTGCAGTGCTATGGCATGGACCACAACGCGACTTCTGCATGGGTTTTGGGAACTTGTGCATCAAGCACTCTTATATCTGCCCAGCCCTCTTCCATATGTGGTTTTTTTTTCAGTGTAGTTTGTCCTTCATTTCTCAGACAATTGCAATTCAATACCAGAACCTATTATAATTTTATTTATTTATTTATTTTTTGTTTAATTTATTATCTATTTATTTATTTTGAAGTTTTCCATTCATTTCTCAGACAATTGCAATTCAATAATAGAACCTATTATAATTTTATTTATTTATTTACCTACTTATTTATTTTGAGGTCTTCCACAAGATCTTCAAGTCCAGAGTGAAGATTTAATAGTTTTACTCTGTTACTGGTTGCTCACAGACTTTAACATAAGAGCCTCCTGTGCTCACAGACTTTAACATAAGAGCCTCCTGTTCAAACATTACCTCAAAGAGCCTTGAGGGAGAAAGACGCACACTCCCACACATTTAAGCACGGCTGTCGGAGGGGCTGCTGGCTGTCACACTCCTGCTCACAAAATAGGGAAGAAGGTTTGACGCCTGAGACTTAAAGTGCCATCCATGCGTCAGGGTGGCTCTGCGCTCACCACCCTCAATGATTAAAGCCACGTTTGTCATAAGCCGCTCGGTTTTAAAAAGCCGAATGTTTGTACAGCTGCTCTTGAATCCAAGAAAACAAACACAAACACAACAAAACAAAACAAAAAAATCCTTACATTTCCAATTAAAGTATTCAAAATTAAAACAAAAAATTAACACAAGAAGTCATTTCATGACATGTGGAAAGAAGAAGGGAAAGTTAAAAAAGAAAGACAAAGGTGGGTCTAAGACACTAGTCAGGAAGGCTGCCCCCATTAAAGGGGCCTCCTGGGGCTTTGAGCGCGCCCACTTTTCTACATCCCATGTGACAAATGTATTTAAGGTCACTTCAGAGGTTCCTTACTAGGAGACAGAATGGTGAGCTGAAGCACAGCGCACGCACCTTTTCTCACATGGTAGCCGTGAAGTGAAAAGCGAACACAGGGCTGGGCACATGGCTCGGCTGGTAAAATATGTGGGGCTGCATATGTCTATGATCCCAGTGTTGGGGAGATAGGGGTGGGGGGTCCCAGAGCTCTAGGCTCAGTGAGAGATCCCATCTCAAAAAATAGGGCAAGGACATGGCTGTTGGCCTGTGACTTCTACATGCACAGACAGGCACATTCAGAGATGCTCACTCATATACAGACACACACACACACACACACACACACACACACACAAACACACACACACACACACACACACACACACACCATTTACTTGTGATTCCAATCGATCCATGTGATCTTTTTATTTTTTTACTCTACAGAATATGTTTGTTAAGATAACATGAGCCGGGCCTAGTGGCTTATGCCTATTAATCTCAAGCACTTGAGAAGTGGAGGCAGGGATGGATGTCAAGAGTCTAAGGCTAGTCTGGACTACACAGTAAGAACTTCTCTCCAAAATTAAAAAAATAAATTATGGTACTGGATCAATTTATAGTTAACTTGGCATGCCCTTGCCACTGGCTGAGCTGCCTTTGATTTTCATTTGGTTCTGCGAAGCCTCTTAGGTATTTTGGGAAGCACGGCTGAGGTGTGACTGCGCTTTTGGTTGTTCCTGTCACTGGGGCTGAAGCATGTCTGGATTCCTGCCCTGTGTGGCTGTTGGACTCTCACCTGGACGGGTGGGGAATGTGTCTTGCTGGCTCCGTCCTGCATCTCAGCGGCTCCTTCCATCTTAAGACATCCATTACTCCCGACAGGAAGAGCTGGGAGCCTCTACGCTCATAAGCACGGAAGCAGAAACCCAGCCTGGCCTCCATCGCTTCTGAGTCACTGGTGGTGGACATAGGGACCGCATGCAAACCCAGACCTTCCCTGGATGTTTAAAGAGCTAAATTAGGGCTTTGAAATTCCCTGAAGTCTCAAGTTAACACCTCAGTGAGTTACTTATAAAGAGCACCCTGTGCATATGGTCCAAAATATTAAAACAAAAATATGCAAAGCAGGCAAAGACCCCTTGGCACCCACATGCCAGACACACGTTCAATTGCTTGAGTCTACTTCCAGCTGGCTCTAGGAAACTTTTGCTTATCAACGCTCCTGGTCAGAAGAAACGGAGCCTGCTGTTCTGCCCTCCACTCATCTTCAGCACAGGAGGAAGTTGATGTGAGATTGGGTCCCACTGGCTGGTCGTGCAAGGAAGCTGCCATATGGGGCCATTTCTGTGTCTCTCGTGGTGAGTCACTGCATTCAGGGATACATGGAGGAAACGTTCCTCCTATGGGACAGCTGTAACTCCGAGACACTGGGTTGGGTGGGACTCACCTGCCTCTGGAGGCTTTTGAGGTTGAAAATGGCGTCTCCTTGGATGCTTCAGACTTTGTAACTGGGCGCTTCTTTTAGTCACTGGTCTGTAAGCACACGCTGATCTGTCTGTTTTAAGAGCCAGCCACGCCCACAGACAGCCGCCAGCACTGGCTGCTTTACCAGCCCATGATAAGCCCTAGGGAGCAAGAAGGACAAGGAGAGAGGGGTAGCTGGGAGCAGACCTGGGTCAGCAGTTCTCATAGACCAGTGAAGACTCTTTCCATCGGCACTGTGGTTCTGACGCTGGGGCTACAGCCCCCTCAGTCTTGCTGTCTTCCCTTCTCTTGTTCCTATCTGTCTTGCTACGAAGAGTTGGGCTATGGCCAACCCTTGGCCATGTGAGTTCCAGCCTCCTCCCACTGTGTAGCTGTATGTGGCTGGTATCCCCACTGTGGCTGTCACACACTTTGCTTTGTGAGCTACAGCCCAGATGCACGCTTCTCCCCTCCAGTGCACTGTTCAGGTCCAGCAATGCTTAGCTCTCTGCCTCAAGTCTTCTCAGGTGCCAAACTTATGTCATGTCTTCTGGAGACTGATGGACAGCTGAATTATGGGAAATCTGTATAAACCTGGTACATACCTGAAAGAGAGAGAGAGAGAGAGAGAGAGAGAGAGAGAGAGAGTGAGTGCCCCCAATAGCAAGCCCCCACCCCAACATCTGTGAAGAGTATTTGTGGTGAGGCTCATAATTCTTATTTTAAATATTAAAATATTTAAATATTAAATATTCCTTAAATATTAGGTAAGACTTGTAAATCTCTTTAAAGATTTATTTATTTATTATTATGTATACAGTGCTCTGCTACAGGCCAGAAGAGGGGATCAGATCATGTTACAGGTGGTCATGAGCCACCATGTGGTTGCTGGGAATTGAACTCAGGACCTCTGGAAGAGCAGCCAGTGCTCTTAACCTCTGAGCCATCTCTCCAGCCCAAGACTTGTAAATCTCTTATTTCTAAATTTCTTTAAAAAAAAAAAGATTTAATTATTTTGTTTTATGTGTAGGAGTATTTTGCCTGCATATATGTATATGTGTGTACCACATGTGTGCAGTGCCCACAGAAGCCGGAGGAGTGCATTGGATGCCCTGGAACTGGGGCTACAGACGGCTGTAAGCTGTCATGTGGGTGCTGAGAACTGAACCTCAGTCCTGCAGAAGAGCAGCCAGTGCTCTTAAACATGAAGCCAAGTCTCCAACCCCAAAAGAGCATCTTTTTAAAAAAGAGGGCAGGGGGAGAGAGACAGACAGACAGAGAGTACACAAGTATAACTTTCACCACGTGCCCCAGTGACCCACTTCTGCCAGCTGGGCCTGGCCTCCTGAATTTTCCCCCACGTCCCAAAGCACCACCACCAGGCAGAGTCCAAGCCTTCAGCGTGTGAGCCTGTGTGGGGAGCGCATCATACCCAGGGCAGGAGCGAGTTTCGTCGCTTTCAGGTGGTTTGCCTTGTGGGGGTTGAGTTTTCTTTTCTACCCACAGCTGACAGCTACTTATGAATATTCATGCTGCCAACACATGGGAGACAGAAAATCTGCATGGCGGGCTTTTTGGGCTAAGATTTTTGGGAGATGAGGAGATGGCTTATTCCTGTGATTTTTACTGCAGTTTGTCTGGTCTGTGTGCTCGCTGAGAGACAGGCCCTGTTCTCTGTAGCCTTCAGAGGAGTAAACAGAGACCCAAGCTGCTGGTTGGGTGAAAACATCCATGGGGCCCCAAGCTCAGCCTGCCCCATCCAGGCTGCTTGGACAAATTAAGTTCTGCCTCTAGAGGGTCAGCCACATTTGCCTGTGACTGTTTCCAGGGGGCTTTCCCATCGTCTCCCCACAGCCAGTTGAGCTCCAGGGATGGTGTTGGCAGGGCTAACAACCCCCTGTGCACGCCCCGAGGCACACTGGCCTCTGTTGCCCACAGATGCTGGCCAGGCACAGGGGGCTGGGGTGGACGTTCACACCCGGGCGTTCACACCCATCCTCCGTTCCTCTGGCGGTGGCAGCTGTGTGTTTGGAGCTCTTCAGTCTGCCTTGCACAATTCTCTGTCTTTTTTACTGTTGCGCCCTGACCAGGCCAGCTGTTACCTCATGAGGCTGGTAGCATGCCTCTCTCTGGCAAAGCTCCGTCCACTGGATTTTGTGACATCTTTTTGGATCCATTGTAGCTCCTCAGCTGTGTTATGGATAATTTATGTTGTCAGATAAATACCCTTAGGATAAGTGAAATATTAATAATTCTATCATACTGATTTAAAAATACTCTTTGCACATATTCAATAGAATCCTCTCTGGGATTTTACTTTGGTCTTGAAATCAGGTCCAACACCATCTTCATCATAAATAAGTCGAGCCATTCTTCCAGCCCACAGGTTTTGGCAGGAACACACAGCATAGTATAGCCCAGTGTAAGAAATCTTAGCCCATGATTTCAAAATTCGTATTCCTTTTGCAACAATTGGAAATGAAATACTGCTCTAACCACTGTCCATGGAAAATAGTTAACTAGGCAATAATCCGTATTGGCTTTGGGGTTTGGAGAAAAGGGAATTTGGAAACAGCTTCGTACACGGATGGTTTTCGCAGCCTTGTGGAATGTCATCTGATGCCACCACCCTCCCCATGCTGTGGAACTCTGGGGCAGAAGATGAGGCAACACTCATCTACCTGATGTTAAAAGTAACTGTGACCATGCAGGAGGTGTCGGAATGCACTCAGGGTTATGAAATGATAATTTTTGGTTTTGAGAGCCTGCGAAACACAAAATTTGAAGTAAAAAGAGGGAGGCATCTCTTAGTTGAACATGGATACAATTTTTTAAAAAAAGTTTCCTATTACAAAGAAATAAAATTATAAGGAGTTTAACAGGAAAACAAGAGCCCCTTATGATTTGCTTTGGAAAGCCCAGCACTGGTTTGTTGCCTTTTGAGATGTATTCTGCCTGCTCCTGCCCTCCTCGCTTTCTTCTCTCTTCCTTCTGGGAGGTTATGTGCGTTTCGCATCCTGGCCCTGCCCATCAGCAGCATGTTCGTTGTGACATGTGGATTACTGAAGCGAATGTCTGGGCACATGCAGGCCGGGACGCTTTGGATGCAGTTGGCTGGGGACTTCCTCAGGGGAGTGGGAGGAGACAGTGTTGCCAATGGCAAATAATGATTTTGGTACAGCACCCAAGCTGTTTTCTGATATGAAAGTGTTTTTAAAAACAGGAATAGACTCCATTTTCAATTTTCTGCAGACATGATTCCACTGAGATAAATATAATATTCATTAGTGGGGTATTTTCCTTGGAAAGTTGTAAAGTACAGGTATTCCTGTATATCAAAAGAAAAGATGTTGAATTTTAGATTTGCTTGCCAGCATATTCTCTTTTTTTCTTTTTAGCTTGGTGTTCTAATAAAATAAAATAAAAAACAAAACACCACCAACAAAAAAACCCCAAAACCCTTTTTATTATTTACAAATTGGGAGAGTTGCTTTTTTCTCTGGGACTAAAGCTGTTGTTTAATGATCGCCTGTAGGATGATTTTATTTCATATGTGCATGCATGGTTCTGTACATCTCTCTGTTCCCTCCCCCTTCACAGGATGTCTTATGTATATTGATTCTCTGTTTTGAGCAGAGAATATACTAGAAGAATGACCTGGTATCTGTGCTGGGGCTCTAAGAAATGCGATAGTGAACAGATGCCTTCTGTGCTAGAGCCTGTTTGCCGAAGACTCCCACCTCAGCGCCTCCTCCATTTTATTATCAAATTTTACTTCTTAGCACCAATTTCCCTCAAAAGAGTAGAGTGTCTCCCCCATCCTGAGGGAAGGATTCCAAGTACCCGCTTTTCAGGATAATTTAAAATAATGTTTTAAGAAATAAATTGTGTCATTAACTATGCAGGTGATCTTATTCATATTTGGTAAAATAAGGTTTAAAGTTTGAAATTTAATTTTAGGTTGTTCAAGTATCTTCGGTGATCTCAAAAAAGCTGTGTTGACCAGGAGCAGGGCAAATGACATCCAGAGAAAGAAGATGGCGGAACCAAGGACAATTAAAGGTAAACATTAAAACCTACGGCATACGTAAATAAGCCCATTCCTCCCGTGTGGTCTGAGCACAGCTCATCACTCTAAGGTCAGTTTAATCTCCAGAGTGTTTTGTTAGTGGTGGGGGCATCTGCGTGTGATGTTTAGGGGTGGGGCCTCTAGGAAGTGGCTGACCTCCCTGACTCAGTCCTGGAGGCCTTATAAGGATGAGGTGAGAGACCTACAACAGACACTGTATGGTGTCACAGAAGAGGCCCTGGGACCCCTTAGCAGCCACTGTGACATGTTTGGACGTCCAACCTCCATCGCTATGGTCTACAAAAGGTACACACCAGCACCAGAGGAGGGTTCGAGGCAGAGGGAGCTAAGGCAGTGGGTGGAGGAGGGGCTCGGAAGATGTCAGGACTAACAGCAACAACGCCAGAATCCGAGGTGTGGAAGGAACGGTGCTGGGACAGGCCTGTGGTTTGGGGAGAGCACTGTTTCTTCGAGGCAGGGTCTCTCAGCTGAGCACACGTCGCTCACACAGCTGGTCTAGCTAACCAGCCTGCTCTGGGGGCCCTTCCTTCTGCCCTCTGGAATCACAGGGGTAATTATCCGCCAACTCACTTGGAATGTATGTGGAGTCTGGGGATCTGAACTCCAGACTTCACGCCCACATGTGCATCAAGCATCCTAACCTCAGCCCTGCTGTCTCCTTTTTTATAAGAACAATAAGTATACTGGGTGAGGGGGACTTTTAATCTCGTTCTTTACATAAAGCTCCTACCTCCAACCACAAACTCCTGGGAACTGGTAGTTAGGACTCGTGTGTGTGTGTGTGTGTGTGTGTGTGTGTGTGTGTGTGTGTGTGTGTGACACAAGTCCAATCCCAGCAGTGGGCATATTTATCATTTACAAAGAGGAGCCCTGTCTTCCGAAGATACTCCCAGATTTCAATGAAGACGCAGTACATACTGAGATTCTTGCTCTTCCCTCCCTCCCTCCCCCCCTCTACTCTCCCCCCCCCCCAATGTGGTGGGAGCTTCCTGTTACTGTGTGAGACAAAGCAAAAGGCTGAGACACTGAACTTCAATGGAAGAAAGATTTATTTGGCTCAGGGATTTGGAGGTTTGAGCCGTGTTAGCTGGCCCCGTGAGGTCCAGTGCATCATGGGAGCACGTGGTAGAGGAGGCTGCTCATGTTGCAGTTGCCAGAAAACAAATGATGAGATGGGAGGGGACGGGCGGGCACCGGGGGACAGGGGATGCTGGCCCTTCTGAGGGCTCCTTGACGTCCTGCTGGTGTCCCGGGCTGTGGACCCAGCCTTCGACCCATGGTCTACCCACAGTACCCACTTATCTCTGGGCAGGCGCCAGTGCATGAACTAGAGCAGGCGCGGGGAGCACAGAGTTAAGCTGGCTTTCTCTACACTTGCACAAGCTGGAGAGGGCATGCCCCCTTAGCTGTGGCCCCCAGGGGTCCCCTGCCTCCCACTCCCTCATCTTCTTGGGAGGTCCTAGCCTAGGACCAGTGGGTGCTGATGCCCCGAGCAGGAGTCAGGCACCAGCAGTTTTTATGCAAGCGTGTTGTGAATAAGGACAGACGTGCCTGCTCCTCCTTCACCCAGAGCACGTGCACCCGGGCCAGCTCTGTCAGAGGCTTCCAAGCCTTCTTACTGTGGACCCCTTTGCCTAAATTATTTTCACTTTATGACTCGTAAGCTTAAAATTGAAAAAAAAATTGACAAAGGGCCCTTACAAAAAGGTAGCAGATTATATATTATTTTTCTTCATGTAACAACATTTTATTCTCTCAAAATCATCTACTTGGAGATATTTTTACTTTTTTCTCTCACACATGCATTTGTGTGGTGTATGCATGTGTGGGAGTGCACATGTTTATGTGTGTGTATGCACATGGAAGATTGACGTTGATATTGGGCCCCTTTCCAATTCATGAGGCCGGGTCTCTCAGCTGGGCCCAGAGTTTTCTGACTAGTCAGCAGACTTCAGGGGTCGCCTCTCTGTCTTCTAAGCACAGAATCTACAAGTGGGCTACCACTCCAGCTCGGCATTTATGTAGGTTCTTCATTTTGAGCTCCAGACCGAGTGCTTAGAAGGTAAAGACTTCAACCCCTGAGCATGGCCCCCAGTCTGATTTTTCCTTTCCTCACGCCACTGGTGCCCTCCCAGTAGATGCTGTGTGCCTGCATCCTGACAGACTTCACAGGCTTATTCTACCCTCCTCCCCTAAGAGCCTGCAGTGGTGTATGGAGGAGCCTTGGCTTAGATAGCAGCCAGTCAGGGTAGATTGCAGCCAAGTCTCACAGCTATACTGGTGCCGAGTGCCAGAGGCTGTTCGCTTTGTTTATTTCCAGACACTAAACAAACAATGTTTCTGTCAGCAAAGCTCAGTTATCCAACATCCTGACACTGAGAATCTGACTGTTCAGTTTGCTGCCACCAACTACCTGGAGTTAGCATCCAACACCACCACAGGGTTTGGTACTGGAGTCCTCCAGGGGCCCTTATTTCAGACACACGACCCACAGTTGATTACTACATCCTGAGGTACACATGAATTCACGTTTGTTTTCAGTAACTTGCGAGATGACTCCCTAGAACTCAAGAGAGTGAGGAACCACTACAGTGGGTTAGGGCGGTTACCCGTGGTAAGGTGATGAGGATACGCACCTGGTGATTCTGAACGGATTCAACACCTGGTAGAACACCTTCAGGGCGTAGTGTGTTCCCCAGCCCACATCTGTCTGTAACAGTTTCCTTTGAGACTGATACATTCTATCCAGATGTTTACCTTCTTTAAACAGGAACATAAACAGTTCAAAATAGTTTCAGGAAGTCCCTCAAACTGACCAGATTCTCTATTGCCTCCCTCTGGGACCAATCAATAAAAGCTGAGAGTCTCTATCAGGTGTGTCACACTGCAAAGACTCCTGAGACCAGACCAGCTGCTCAGAAGAAGCAGAAACCAGAAACCAGCTGAGCTGCCTGGAACAGGTTTAGGCCAGCTGTGTTCACTTGTAAAGGACACTCTCCAACCTGTTGAGGTGTCTGCAGGCTGTGCAGTGTGCTCCTGGTTCTCAGCTTTTGTGACCTGTCACCCATGCTGGAGTGGGCTTTGCTGAGACAGCTGCCCTTGGGTCATTTTTGCTCCTATAAGTAAACCCTTTACCCATATTCCTGTAAGTAACCCGTCATATTCCTGTAAGTAACCCATCATATTCCTGTAAGTAACCTGTGGACTCTTGAATGAGCATGCCTCCCTGCCCTTCAGGCTCATATACTTAGTCACCAGGGAGTGGTGCTATTTGAAAGGACCTAGAGGTGTGTCTTTGAGGGAGGAAGTGTGTCACAGGGGGTGGGCTTTGAGATTTCCCATGCCCATGCCCAGAAGCCCAGTGCCTCTCTCTTTCCGGTGGACTGTGGTGTTATCTGTACGTTGCTCTGCCGTGGGCTCCCTAACTGGGATGAGTAGACGTGTGTGTTGAGTCTCCCCAGGAAAAGTTTTACCACACAACAACATCTCTTGAGTGTTACTAGTAGTTTCCACAGCACTTTATCATTAGGTAGTCATGGCTGGTCAGCTCACAAAACATTGCTTTGCTCCATCTCTGTACTCTTATGCTATCCAAGAGGTTGGGGAGAGAATACAAGTTTAAAACAGTAATCAGGGTTTGATTTTTCTGGAAACCAGTCCCCAACCTAAAGCTATGACCATGCCCATCACAGGTCATTAATTTAGGACAAAGAATGCTCATTACTTAGAGAATTCCAACATTTGGAGGGGGGGGGCGTGTCTCCAAGCCATGAATCTGGGGAAAAGACCTAGTGCATTCTTAGGATAAACTATAGCACCATTGTCCCCATCTTAACGGATGAGTAAGAAGGCTTTTAAGGACCCATTGACTTTCCTAGATGTTTAAGGAGGGAGACGAAGATCTGGTTCTCATCCTAGACCCAACTTTACACCTGTGCTCTTGGAGAGCTCTTATGCCAAGCTTTCTAGAGTCTGGTCTTGTAGTTACCCGTTTGTCTGGACAGGCACCTTTGGATGGATGCCAGCCTTTCCCGGCACTTATCCCTTCAGGCAGATTCCTGGGATTGGAGAGATGACTATATTAGTTACTTTGCCCATTGCTATGACAAAACACTGGGTGAAAGCAGCTTATGGAAGAAAGCTCACACCTTGAGGGCCCAGCACGACAGGGGAGCTCACACCTTGAGGGCCAAGCACAGCAGAGGGGCTCACACCTCAAGGGCCCAGCATGGCAGGGAAGGTTTCCTGGCAACAGCAGCACCAGGAAGCCAGAGAGAAGCCCTGGTGCTCACACCATTTTCCTGCTAGTTAGTCTGCAAACCCAGCTGACTGGAAGTAGGATGTCTGTGCTGAAATGACATCGGCTTCTTTTCACTTTCATCTTTGAGTCTCCTTTTATGGCTCTGTCTGGAAAAGCTTTAAGGGAGATCTTAGAAACTTGAGTATTCAGGACATAGTAAGTAGATCTGTAATCTGCTGCCATAAAAACGCTGTTACAAGCTGCCTCTCATCTTGATGGCTTAACGCATCCAGCACACATTTAGCCTGTGGTCCTCTGGGATGGCATATGAGCAGGCCTGCCTTTGAGCTTCTGCTTTGAGTTCCCACCTTGCCTTCTCCAGATGAGGGACTGTGTGTGACCTGGACGTGCAAGCCAAATGCATCCTTTCTGTCACAGAGATGTTCTGGTTCAGGGTATCTGTCACTCAAAAGAAGCGAAACTAGGATGGTGGCGTAGGGGGTGAGATGGCCGATCTGGCCTGAGTGCTGCTTCTGTTACACACCAGGAGGGGGATGGGGTCCCGACCGAGCTACCCTGGCCGATGGCCTCACATGGGTGATCCCTCAGAGTCCAGGCCAGGATGAAAGGGACAGGTGTCCTGTGGCCCTTAGCCTGGGGGCTGGCACTGAGCGTTCAGAATGGTAGCTGTGCCGTGAGATCTCGACAGTGGAGGATGTGCTGGTGACAGCTGTCATCCAAGCACCTGGGAGGAGGCAGAGGATGCAGGATGGTCAAGAGTTCAAGGCGAGTCTCTGGAACATAAGACCCTGCCCCCAAAACAAAGCAAAATGAACTTAGTAATGAAGCACAAACACTTGTGTAAATTGCATTGATTTGCAATGGAGCTTCTAAAGTCCACTTTTATTAATACAATAGATTTTTTAAAATCCTGTGTTTTTTTTATTTTTTCCGTTCAAAGACTTGTCACCAATTGCATATGATGTCACTCATCTTTCTGAAAGTGTTCTTTTATGATTGGGAAGTGTGATTGTACCAAGTTGTTGGTTTCAGTGTGGTAGATACTGTAGTACATATGTGACGTGTAGTGGTCAAGGTCGGGACGCCTCCCATGTCTGTCATGTTAAGCGTTTGTCATTTCTTTGCCTCGGATCCCCCTCTGCCAGTTTTTTCATCCTTGCCCACCATTGTGAGAGTATGGGACACCAGAACCTGCTGTTCTTCTTTGGTGGTGTGGGCCATTTTGAGAGTTCAGCTGAGTTCTGCTGAAGGTGCGTGGAGTCATCAGCGGTCAGGGGCAAACCCTGCTCACCTGAGGATGCTCTGGGGCAGAGGCACCAAGGGCAGAGGGGAGCGTCTCTAACGACACTGTTCTGTGCAGTCTTGCTGGGGAGTACAAGCCAGGAAAGCCAGTGTTTGCGATCTACTCTCCCCTCTTTTGTCTTGTAGCTGTCCCGGGTTCTGCGTGGCTGGTGAGTGAGCCGGCGGCCTGCTGAAGGACATGGTCCATGGTCCAGACTGTGCCTGACCCAGCAGCGCGTACTGAAGTAAGCTCCATCATGGGAGGGGGTGGTGCCTTCTCAGCTACACCGCATTGCCATGTCGACCACCCTTGTATCAACTAACACAGGGTGTGGGCACCAAAGCCAAGGGTGTACTCTGGCTCACTGGGAGCCAAGAAATGGCTTTCACAGCTTTAAATACTAAAAAAAAAAGTCTTAAAAAGACTGTTTATAGTACATGCAAATTGTATGAAATTTATGTCTCATGGGTGTAAATGGTTTTAAAGTCGTGGTAGTAGTTGTTGTTGTTATTATTATTACTATTGTTGTTGCTGTTGTTATTGTGTGTGGCCGAGTGCAGGTTTGTGCCTGCTATAATATACCTGTGGGGGTCAGGAGACAACTTTGTGGAGTTGCCTTTCTTCTACCTTTCTGTGTGTCTGGGGGATTGAGCTCAGACTACTAGGCCTTCTCCACAAGTGCCTGTACCCTCTGACCCCTGTCTCCAGCCCTAGGGTATTTCACAGGAAGCTGCAGGTTCCCGCCTGTATTGGCTACTTGTTGCTGCCCTTGGTGGCTGAATAGAGTTGACCAGCAGGAGTAAGCGGGCGTGGCCCCAGGCTGAGGGCCTTCACTCTCTGGACCTTTATGGGAGGAAACAATTGCTGGCTCAGTTTTCATTCCTCATTCGTAGGGGTCCTGTAGGAACTGACTGGCGGTGAGCTGCTGGGTTTCAGTGTTTAAATGTGAGTCCGTTTCAGCATGCTGACCCTCTGGAAGCCTTGTACCCCAAACCTGACCGCTGCGCCCTTACACTCCTGCCCTGAGGCTCTGAAGGTGAAGGGACTGGGGAGTGGAGAGCCTGCCTGCCTCAGTCACTCTTACACACCGTTCACTCTCGCCATCCCCGTGAGGTGTGGCGATGACTTTAGTATAGTCAACACAAATAAAGGCTACAGAGGAAAAAAAAATCCAACAACTGGGGCCTGGGCTGCCTGCGCCTGCACTAGTTTAACATTCTTTTGTTTTGTTTTGTTTTTTGTTTTTTTCAGAGACAGGGTTTCTGTGTGTCTTAGGTCCTAGGTGACCTCTGTGAAAGGGTTGTTGAACCCTCAGAGGGGTCTTTACCCACAGGCTGAGATCCATTGCTCTGGGGCCTCAGGACCCTGTTGTGTGGTGCAGTGTGTGTGGGTGGTGGGAGAGAAAGCGAGGAAAGGAATGGGGAACTGTGGGCCGACTTACCCTGTGGGGAAGCTGAGTGAGGAAAGGAATGGAGAACTGTGGGCCGACTTACCTTGTGGGGAAGCTGAGTGAGGGGCCGGCGTGCGGGGCTGGTGACCTGAACGGGTGCTTGCCTCTTTAACTGATCACATGGTTATGTGCCCTGTGGCTTTCTAAGTGTGATAAGTACAATAAGAGCTATGAATGCTGGGAGAGGACAAAGCGTAATTCAGGGAAGGGTGTTGGAAGAAGGCACTTCCCAGCCGTAAGCCGCTTTCCTGATTATTAAAAGAGGCGTGTGCATGTATGTGTATGACTGTGTGTGAGTGTGTATGTGAGAGTAAGTGTATGTATGTGAGTGTACATATGTGTGTGAATGTATGTGTATGAATGTGTGTTTGAGTGTATGTGTGAGTGTGAATCTGTGTTTTTGCACACATCTCTCTGTGTGTGTGTGTGTGTGTGTGTGTGTATGTGTGTTGGAATGTTGACTGCCTTGATTCCATGCACACAGCCACAGCTGCCCTGGGTTCAGGAGCAGTGGTCTTGTCACACCTAGGTGACACTGATTCACCCATATCCTCCCCAGCCTCTGGGACTCTTTCCACCCTCTCTTCCATGGTGCTCGCTGAGCCTTGGGAAGGGGTGTGGTGGCGTTGGTGTCCCATTTGTGATTGAGTGCTCCGCAGACACTTCTCTCTGCACTCTGCCAGTTGTGAGTGTTTGTACTGACCACTGTCCACTGCACATGGACACTGGTTTGGCGAGGGCTTTTCTGTCTTTTCTAATGTGATAGTTTTATGTACTATTTGATGACTTCACACACTGTATTTGATGACACTCCTCCCACAGATCTTCCAGGTTCTCTCTCTCTCTCTCTCTCTCTCTCTCTCTCTCTCTCTCCACCCGAGCATTGATTTTTATGTTTTCTTCCTCCTTTACTTCTTTTTAGTTTTTTATGAGACTTTTTATTTTTTGTTCATGTCAGTGCTGTCTAATAGAAAGAAAAGTAAGTATATTTTATGTTGAAAGCACCAGCTCCCTGCCCCTTGCCAGCTACAGCACAAGAGAGAGAGGCCCTGCACCTCACCTGGGCAGCACAATAGAGCTGGCCCTGGTAGAGGGGGAGAGCTGGCCCCAACCACTTGTCTGCCATGAAGTAGATTGGATGTGAGAGTAACACCTTCCCCCACCTCACCCCTCCATACCTCTGGTAGTCAGGTAAGCTGGCCCCTAAGTCGTGAGAGCAGGAGAGCTGACCCTGTTCGTCACTGGAGTGAGAGTGGGCCTGTACCTTGCTAGTTCAGTACTGTGGAGCTGGCCCTGGTGGTGAGAACACAAGTGAGCCAGCCCCCAGGGTGTGAGAGTGGTACAGCTGTCCCAGCCCCTCGCAGGCTGCAGCACTTGGGAGACTGGGTCCTGAACCTTGACTGGGCAGCACAATGGAGCTGGGTGCAGGTAAGATAGCCTCAGGGCATAAGAGCAGGAGAGGTGACCCTGCCTCTTGCTGGTGATGGCATGGCGTTAGGTGGCCTAACAGGAGCAGTGCTGGAGAGCTTGCCCTGGTAGTGTGGATAAGGGAGAACAGGCTTGCTGACAAACTTAGTTACCAACCAGGCCCAGATCCAGGCCTCTGAATTGGCCCACCCTAAAATCTAGATCATCAACAATGTGAAAAGGCCAGCCCTGCTGACCAAAGCTGCAGGATCTCCATGACACAGAGCAACAACAGGATAGCCAGGAGGAGACCTGATGAGCCAATATTGATGGTGTCACATAAGCCAAAGATGTGACCAATGACTCATTCCATGAACATTTGCAAGTGAAGATGTGTGGACACAGGGACATACTGTAGGACACACTGTGACACACTGCAGCTTCCGTGATGAGATGTTTTCTATGCTTTGTCTTGTTTTATTTATTTTGTTTGTTAGCATGTGTGTTTTATTTTGGTTGCAAGGGCAGAGGGTGAATACTAGGGGACTAGGGGATGAGTGGGATTGGGGTACATGATGTGAAACTCACAAAGAATCAATACAAAGCTAAAAAAAAACCCTTAAAAAAAGTCATCAGCTGATGAAGATTCACAGACATACAAGCGCCGCTGAGCATGCCAGACCCAGGCTTTCCCTTCTGGGGCAAACGCACACGTGCAGCTGTTCTTCCCTAAGGGTGCTGTAGTTACAGTGAAGATGATGGAGCTAAGGATGCTGTAGTTACAGTGAAGATGATGGAGCTAAGGATGCTGTAGTTACAGTGAAGATGATGGAGCTAAGGATGTTGTAGTTACAGTGAAGACGATGGAGCTAAGGGTGCTGTAGTTACAGTGAAGACGATGGAGCTAAGGATGGTGTAGTTACAGTGAAGATGATGGAGCTAAGGGTGCTGTAGTTACAGTGAAGATGATGGAGCTAAGGATGTTGTAGTTACAGTGAAGACGATGGAGCTAAGGATGCTGTAGTTACAGTGAAGATGATGGAGCTAAGGATGTTGTAGTTATAGTGAAGACGATGGAGCTAAGGATGTTGTAGTTACAGTGAAGACGATGGAGCTAAGGATGCTGTAGTTACAGTGAAGATGATGGGGCTAAGGATGCTGTAGTTACAGTGAAGATGATGGAGCTAAGGGTGCTGTAGTTACAGTGAAGACGATGGAGCTAAGGGTGCTGTAGTTACAGTGAAGACAATGGAGCTAAGGATGGTGTAGTTACAGTGAGGACGATGGAGCTAAGGACGGTGTAGTTATATTAAAGATGATGGAGCTAAGGGTGCTGTAGTTACAGTGAAGATGATGGAGCTAAGGATGTTGTAGTTATAGTGAAGACGATGGAGCTAAGGATGCTGTAGTTACAGTGAAGATGATGGAGCTAAGGATGCTGTAGTTACAGTGAAGACAATGGAGCTAAGGATGGTGTAGTTACAGTGAAGACGATGGAGCTAAGGCTGGTATAGTTACAGTGAGGACGATGGAGCTAAGGACGGTGTAGTTATATTAAAGATGATGGAGCTAAGGGTGCTGTAGTTACAGTGAAGATGATGGAGCTAAGGATGCTGTAGTTACAGTGAAGATGGCGGAGCTAAGGATGCTGTAGTTACAGTGAAGATGAAGGAGCTAAAGACACAGCCACCAAGGGATTTTGTTGTGTTCTGTAACAAAGCTCAGTGTTCACTGCACAGCTACACTCATTTATTTCTAGGTCGGAATTAACCACACAACCACTGTGTAGAGGAATAGCACGCTCTCACAGGCCATATGGCTCGACAAGATTAGACATATACGGACAACCTTTGTGGCTCCTCAGAGCAGATTTGTGAAATCCCAATAGTGATTATGTGAACTGACTTTTCAAGGAAAGAGTTGTGAACACAGGTGTTATTGAGATACGTGTGAGCTCAGTGATCTTACTCCTCTCTAGGAGTCAAAAGAAGCTATATATCTCTGTCTGTCTGTCTGTCTGTCTATTATCTAGTGGTCATTTATCTAGATCTATATGTCTCATCATCTATCTATATATTTATCACCTATCGCTTATCTCTCTTATATATTTATCATGATCTGCCATCTACCTTTTTATCATCTTATTATTATTATTTATTATATCATCATCTTATTATTTATTATATATTATCTGTCTACCATCACCTATCTCTGTCATTTATCTCTTCTATTATCTATCTCTCTACATACCTATTATCTATCTATCTACCCACCTATCATCTGTCATCTATCTTCCAGTCTGTCTATCTATCTTATCTATCTATCATCTATCTGTCTGTCTGTCTATCTATCTGTCTGTCTATCCTTCTACCTATCTACCTATCATGTGTCTACCTACCTACCATCTGCCTACAACCCATCCACCCATGAAACCTTCTGCACTGGTTTCAGGTCAGCGGACGTGAACAGGAAGTACAGGGTTCTCACCCATCCCCGCCTTGCACTAATTCAGCCTCCTTCGCTGTCTCTGTCCTGAACCTGAGGGGCCCATTGGTTGCAGTTTTGCACACACGCCAGCACATCATTCGCTCTTCATCTGGTTTACTCTGTGGGTGTGGACTAATGGGTGAGGCTGTGCATCCCCGCTACAGCGTAGTCCAGAGTGCGCCCGCTGCTCTGAGAATCCCCCGTGTGCTCTGTTTGTTCCTCCTCCCCTTCCTGACCTCGGACAACCACTTGCCCCTTCCCCAGCTCCCACGCTTTGACTTTAAAGAACATAATGTCTGTGCACGGCTGCATGCCTTGGCCAGTTTCTCCCCACAGTGTTGTAGTGGGCTTGCACTGGATGGCCAGCCACTTGGTATGGCATCTTCACCCATTCAGGAGATGCAGCCAACTCCAGACACATGAGGCTGAGGATGAGACTAGCGTGGTCCTTCTTTCATATGAGTGGAGGTAGAGCCTCTATCTCAATAGTGGCATGGTTACAGTAAGTGTGGAAGCTGGTTGCAGTTGTTTTCAGTTACACGTGCCCCACTGTTATGCAGCTGGCAGCCCAGTGGGCTTGTTACTGTTAGCATCCCTATAAGTGCAGGGATAATACGGTGTGTTGTGACATCATGACCTTACTGTTAGCATCCCTACAAATGCAGGGATAATGTGGTGTGTGGTGACATCATGACCTCACTGTTAGCATCCCTACAAGTGCAGGGATAATGCAGTGTGTTATGACATCATGACCTTTCTGCTAGCATCCCTACAAGTGAAGGGATAATGCAGTGTGTTGTGACGTCATGACCTGGTAATAGAGATCTTCCAGCTCCAGGTGATCTCACAGAAGCACTGTCATTTGCCATGTCCCTTGCCACCCCACACATCACTGTGTGGACTATAGCTGTCCTTAGGACTCCGTGGGACACAGCCTCCTTATATCTGCTCATTTCAGTAACCAGCGTGCACTCTGGTTTCCTCCGTGCCTTTCCATAGCTCCGTGATGCCTCTGAATGTTTGAGTCATGGACCTCTTTACAAATGTGGTGAATGCTCTGCCTCCTCCCAGAATGTGCACGGTCACGAACACTTTGATGTGCTCACAGACCAACTGCAGGCTGCTCCACACTCCAGGACTCCCTGGGGGCCCAGTACCCCTGCTGAGGGAGCTCTGCTGAAGATGGAAAGCGCACTGGATGAGTGGATGAAACCAAAGCAAGTTCTCATTCGGACCTAACACTCTCGACCAAAACAAAACAGAAGGAAGGAAACCAACTAGGGCCCCTCGGCCCTCCCACGGAGTGACTGCAGTTCTTGAAGAGAGATTGTCTAGGGCACAGTCTTGAATTCTGTTCAGCACAGAGGACAGGTCCTCCTGCTGCTGTCTGGTCGAGCAGAGCAAGGCTTCTCAGTGGGGCTTTTGTTAAGAAGCAAGCTGGTTTAGTAGCCCCTATGAGCATCATGAGCATGCACATTAGTTCATCTCTGGACAGCACTGATAAACCCTCTCTGAGAGTTCTGTGGGGTAAGAAGCACCAATGTGCCTTCCTGTAAAAAACCAGAGGATTTACAAGCATAAAATTGCACATGTGTCTCCATGGATTTTGCCTCTTCGATTCTGGTGTCCAGATGTTGAGATTTGTCCCAAAGCAACAGGGACTGTAAAAAGCAGAGAAAGTTTGTATATATATAACAAATTCCAAGGTTGAATGAAAATTCTGGATGTGTTTTGCTTAATTGAGAATGCATGTTTTTCTGGGAGTGCTTTAAAAAGTAAACAGATTGAAGAAAGCATAGCTATTATTTTTTCAAGTGATCCTCTATAGATTTTTCTGGGAAATGCTATTTTCCTTTTTAAACATGAAGTTTACAGTGCTAATTCACTGCTGTTATCAATGCCCCAAATAAACAATAACACTAATGTATACAGACTTTTCCATCCATCAGTCTCACGAACTGTTAATTGCTGATCTGAGGTTGAGACTAAAAAAACCAGTGTGACCTTTGTGATGTGAGTCTGTGAAGTTTTTTTTAAAACCCACCTTATGTGTGTCCATTGAACACAGCCAAGCAGTCAGAAGCCTTTCCTGACTTGTGCGGGAAGACAGGGTTCTGGGTCTACGTTCCATTTCTGTGTAAGAAGAGGATGGTGTAAGTTTTACATCTTTCGTCACACCTCAACAGACGTGAGTGGTGGAGTTTGCTTCCACCCATGTCATCTGGCCCTAAAGAGGGCTTGTGTGGAGAGAATTAGACACAAAATAGAGAACCCAGGCAGAACAGCTTTTGTCCAAGATGCTTTGTTCCAGAAATACAACATTTAAGTTTTAGATATTTTGGGGTTTGGGAAAATACATGCATAGTCACATTGACCTGTCTTGGGGATAGCATTCGGGTCTAAACATGAAACTCATTTCTCACTTCACTCGGTTACATGTACATTCTGAAGAAAACGTTACATGAGTTCTTTCTGCATCTGGAGTTTGACAGGAAACCAACATGGAGGTCAGCTGAGGGACTTGCCGCTGGAGCGTTGTGTCTGCTCTCAAGTTCCCTGACTCTGGACCATTTTAGATTTTAGAATTTTGGATTAGTGAATACTTAGCCTATGTTATCAATGAACAGAGATGCCAGGAAGTAAGAGGAGGGGTATGTATGTATGTATGTATGTATGTATGTATGTATGTATGTATGCATGTGAGCATGTGCACGTGTGTACACAGGCATGTTGAGACCTGAGGCCAATGTTAGGTGTCTTTTTCGAGTTTTTGCTACATTGGTTTTTGTTTGTTTGTTTGTTTTGTTTTGTTTTTGAGACAGGGTTTCTCTGTGTAGCCGTGGCTGACCTAGACTCTCTCTGTAGACCATGCTGGCCTCGAACTCACAGAGATCCGCCTGCCTCTGCCTCACGAGTGCTGGGAATTACAGGTGTGTGCCACCACGCCTGGCTCGCCACATTGTTTTTTGAGGCAGAACCTTTTACTAAAGCCTGGAGCTCCCTGAATGGGCAAGACTGGTTGACCTGTGACCCCCAGGAATCCTCTGGCTTCTGTTTTTGTTGTCACTAGGATTAGGGTCCTGAGGATGTGGACTTGGTCATGCTTGGACAGCACGTAGCTCCCCAGACCCGGGAGGACATCTTAACTTTGAGCGGTTTGAGCCCTGTGCTGTGTTGTCCCTACAGTGTAGTCTTCCACGGGAAGGGGATGTTACCAGGCATCCTGCATCACGGCTTCATTTCTCAGACATGAACTTTAAAGAAGCAAATCCAGGAAGTCTTATGTTACGTAAAACATACACGTGAAGAAGTGTGGCCCCGAGTCTGGAGAAAAACGGCAGTGTGTTTCCTTAGAATACATTTTTGGCTGTTATGAAAACGTGTGTGCTTGGGGAAGCCTCTTGATTTCTAGAACGTGCTATCAGTCAATTGAAGGAGTCCTTCTCTGTCATTATTTTTGTACTAATTCGTTGTCCTCAGACTCACCTGAAGCTGGCCACTGGTATTTATTTCACTGCAAAACTCTTCAGTCAGACCATGACATTGACGATGACATGTGAATTAGCTGCCCGCTGGCTGAGCAAGAAAACCCTGTGTGCTGGTGTTGGGTCACGTGCAGACGCGTGACCTCCTGTCCTTGACGTCAACACGACCAAAGCCGGGATGTTTAATGAGACTGAAAACTTAAACGTTCTGTTTCTTGGTTTGAGACTGCCTGAATAAAGTGTTGCTTTTGTTTTTTATTCTAGTTTTTACTATTTGCCTCTGTTGTTATTTAGGGTTGATATTCAGCTGTTTGGTAGTTTGGTTACACCTGCCGTTGGTTAGTGATACCTCAAGCCTAAACATTTGAATCATGGTGGGCATCCCGTCAAGCTTACACATTGGAGTCTCGCATCCAGCCTTTGATCTGGTGTCTCAGTGTGCCCATGCTGTGTGCCCATGCCGTGTGCCCATGCTGTGTGCCCATGCCATGTGCCCCTGTGAATTTCATGCCGTGTGCCCCTGTGAATTTCATGCCATGTGCCTCTGTGAATTTCATGCTGTGTGCACATGCCATGTGCCCCTGTGAATTTCATGCCGTGTGCCCATGCTGTGTGTGCCCCTGTGAATTTCATGCTTCTAGTGAAATGAGATGAAGGGAGGGATCTGTTTCCAGCTGTGAGCTGCAGGAAGGAGGGACGATCTCTGCCCAGTGGGGACCACAGGGAGGTGTCCTGTGCTCTGCCCTTCTCCTGCCCCAAACTTCTGCTCTGAAGAGAGCTTGGGATTGAAGGACTGGCAAGCAAATTGGTGGCGGATGCTTTCCTGGGCACGCCGTTCTGCTCTGCTCCCCTGCACCCGGTCTTTCCGCGCTTGAATCTTTGAGGTTTTAGAAACAGGGGCCTTCTCTTCAGTGTCAGGTGATCGTGTGCTTCTGCGTAGAAAAGCCGTCTTCACAGAACGGCAGCTGCTGTTCTGCCACGCTGCGCAGGAGCCCGACGCTCCGTCTCTGTTCTGATGACGTAGGTGGTGCCCTTAGCTATGCTCTGTCTTTCCTCATAACTGGATGAAGAGCAGCTGCTTCACCCCTTCTGTCTATGCTGATGGTTAACACGTTCCCAGCCATGGCCAGCACAGCACCACAGCTTTTCCTTTAAATGAGTCTTAGTGTGCTGGGTTATTCATGGAAATAACTTATTCTTCCTTCGATCTTTGCTGTCATCACGCCTTCATGGCTTCTCAGTATATTGAGACATTTCATGTGTGTGCGTGTGTGTGTGTGTGTGTGTGTGTGTGTGTGTGTGTGTGTGTGCGCGTGCGCGTGTGCACACATGCACGTGACTTAAAACCATATTCCTGGGGCTGGAGAGAGAGTATTTGCTGCTTTTGTAGAGGCTCTGAGATCATTTCCTGGCACCAGCGTTGGGGTGGCTCACAATTGCCGTCTCCAGAGCATCCACCACTTTCATCTGGCTTCTATAAGCACATGCACTCGCGCACGCGCGCACACACACACACGCACACACACGCGCGCACACACACACACACAGAACCCTACAGAGAGAAAGAGACATATGAACACATATAGATAGATACACAGAGACACAGACACACACACATAAACAAATAGACACACACATGTACACACATGAAGACATACACACAGATATACAGACATACACAGAGACACAAACATGAACACACACACATACACAAACACATTGTCACACACAGACAGATGCATAAATCAAAATTAAAGAATGAATTAAAAAGAACCCTGAGTTCTTGATTTATAGATTATAGAAAAGGGATTCCTGTGAAAGAGCCACAGGACTGGGGTGTAGTCATGGTCTGCAGCTTCTCTGGTCTCCAAGTCACCTTTGCAGCTCAACTTCCTCCTACCTGACAGGGTCTCTTCAGTTTTTACTGCTTACTCCTCCCACAGGGAGGGGCCTAGTGTCTCTGGTCAGCTTCAGGAACTTCTTGAAGTTATTTTGAGTTGTTTACTTTTCTGCTTAATGCGTTTCCTACAGAGTGTATGTTTCAATCTCACACAAACTGCTACACAATTGCACTCAACAGAACAATAGTCCAACTCCAGAGACCTCATTAGCCTAACCAGGACTGGTAGGACCCCTGTGGTGGGTTTTGGTGATGCACCTGTCTTGGAGTCATTCTGCTTCTGTAAGTGACCCACCCCTCACCTATACTCCTGTAAGTAACCCCAATAAAACTCACTGGCTCACCATGTTGGACTTCTGTTGTATCTATCTGTACCTTGTTGTGGGCTCCTTATCTGGGGTGAGTAGATGTGTGTGGTATCTCCCCAAGAAGTTGTTTACAGCAGCAGTAAACTAAGCGACCTGTTTCTGTGTTTTCTTTGGTAGATATATGTGGTCAGGTATTTTTGCCTACAGAAGTAGAGTCAGTTTCTACAAAATGAAGAGCAAAACAGAACAAAACCACAGGAGAACCAGGATGCGTGGGCACAGCACCCTGCATGGGCGGTAGACACTCCTGCCCTGCCCTTGAGTGTGACAGCTGACTGCCCACGTTAGCTTCCTTCTAGCACCAACAGACCCTTCCAGATGCCTGAACAGTCCCCTTTTATAGTGGAATTTTCTCCTGACTCGTGGCAATCAATGTGACACTCGGCGTGACGGTGACTTGAAATGAGTTTGTGAATATCATACACAGCCGAGTCGTGTGTGGGCTGAAGCCACACAGCCACTGTGGCACCGTGCAGTAATAAATATGTCATCTTCCCTCCCTAACCCGATACCCAAAGCTTTGGCAAGGATAAGCCCGTAGCTGCTGATGTGAGGGAGCTGATGCCAATGCCCAGTGATGCCACTTGTGGTTCCGAGGGTGGGATTGCCTCTCTGGCTCAGCAGTAAAACCATCGTGGTGATGGACTCAGACCGTGTGGCCCTGGCAGACTCTGGAGTCATCCTCAGGCGCATCCCTTTCCACAAAGCCTGAGCTCAGGCTCTGACTTGTAGGAATGCCAGCACTATATACACTGGCAGGGGTCTTAGGAATACTGTTCCTAAGGTTGTCAACTCCGGGAGATGTCATGAATTTACCAGGAACAGCTGAGCCTGAATGGTTTACTCTACTGGGTAACTGGGCCTCCTTGTCACCTTATATTTATTTATTTGCTTATTTAGTGGGGCACATTCACAGTTTTATTCCTTTGAGACTGGTGTTATTAGGCCAAGCTGGCTTTGAACTAATTGTGTAGCTGGGAGGTGACCCCAAGCTTATGTTCTTTCTATAATCCCAAATACAAGGATTACAAACATCAGTACCCCCCAAGTTTACTGGTGATGGGGTTCAGCTACAGAGCTTTGTGCTTCTACACAAGTGCTCTTCTCAGCTGAGCTGCACCCAGGACGACGTAACTGATAACTGGGCTCGAGCCCTGCCCTCACATTCTACACCACGTACTCTTGAATTTCCCCAGAGTTGTGTTTTTGTTCCTGGGAAGCAAAAACAGAGACTGGACCCTCTAATGATTAGGGGCAAAGTTGACCCGGCTACCCTTCAGTCTGCCTCCAGGGCCTCTCCTTGTGTGGTCAGGAGGAAGAGAAATGCCTGGTGGTCAGGGGGAGAGATGCTCTCACGGCCGGAGCCCAGCACTGTGAACTGTTACGTCAGAGCAAGGAAAATTTGTCCTTTTAGTGGTGTGAGCACCTGCATCGGGGTTTGGGGCAGGGGTTTAAAAAGATCCAGTTTATAATATGGAGGTTGTGGCCAGTGCATATGGGACAGCAAGTAAGTCTCAGTGGCACAGGGCAGACGAGGAAGAGTGCGCCAGCCTGAAACGTGGACTCACAGCACGGCACTGTGCAAGGCTGGGCGGGATCCTGTGGCTGAAGAGGAATGCAGTGATGCTTCCTCTTGAGCAGAGGAAGCTCAGGTAGGCATAGCGGGTTTTAATATGGCTGGGGCCGCCTCAGAAAAGGAAGTAAAACCCTATGGGGTGTTGGGAAGACACAGAGGCTTGGAGGGAGGGTGACACAGGAGGTTGGGAATAGGAGCCGCCTACAGAGCAGACCAGGCTGGAGCTTGAGTGAGAAAGGAGCTAAAGGGGGCTACAGGATGCCTCAAGGAAGAGGGAAAACTTGCTTCTGAACCGGAAGTTTTGTGAGGGAGATAGATAGGGAGGGGGTGGGGCAGAGAAGAGAGATTGGGCGAGTTTAGAGATTCACTTTCCAGCCTTTGGAGTGGAAGAGTTGAGCGAGATACTCGGGAGGGAGGTGAGTTGGAACCCCTGAGAGGGTGGGGCTGGGCCGAGCTGTGGACGTTCGTTGGGAGGATGCTCTCTAACTGGAGCTCTGCCTATGGTGTCCAATAAAAGCCACCTGGCATGCTGTTGGCAGGAACGTGGACAAAAGAGCAAGGTGTGTTGATGCTGCCTTTGGGAAATACCCCGGCAGAGGCCAGCGCTCTGGCAAGTGTGTCCTGGTGACTCGGTAGCACCTTCCTGGCTCCACTGGCTTTTGTTAAAGCAAGAGGAACTGAGGCATCGAATGTTAGTTTCCACAGAGCCAAGCGTGTTGGGGTGGTGGTCAGGACAGAAGAGGTTCGTTTCTACTGTAGGCTGGGTATGAGGACGATGCGGTAGGGACCACAACCACGACAACGTGAGCCGCTTCCAGGGCTAGGGTGGGGAGAGAGCATTTGAAAAGAGCAGTTGCCAACCCTGCACTGACAGGTCTGAGAGCAGGGTGCCTTTCCTACCCCCGCCCCCACTGAGGAGAGAGGGGTGGGGGAGAAAGTCTGGGTGAAGCTCCAGGGAGAACGTGAGGCTCGCAGGTCCATGTTGAAGGAAGGGCCACCACATGCTTTCATTCATGCTTTCAAAGTTACAAATAAGAGCGGCCTCTCGGAGGGAAGTAGGTTGGGGTAAGAAACCTGGACTATGAAAGGTTCCCACAGCCTAGCGGGGATTGCATACATGGGAGATGGACCGAGTAGCTGTTGAGTTGAAGTCAGTTCCCAGTGAGCTAAGAAATGGGATTTACAACATGCAGTGTACAGTACAACATACCCAACAGTGTAGTCACGTGATTTTCATCTCACAACGAACGCTCACTTCCCTGGTGTGGGATGGAGGAAGGACAGCCGGGGGGACGCTGGGGTAGCCAGCCTCCTGGGCTGACACAGGAGAGAGAGGGAATCAGGGCTTTCCTGGCTCGTGAGCCAAGCCTAGGGAGAGCGAGGGAACCCCAGCTGAGGAAGGCCTGGGAGATCCAGGTGTCAAGGAAAGAGGGGACCCACTGGGGGCCGCAGGCAGCTTCAGGCCCTATGACCTCTGACCCCATCCCTCTTTCGGCGTTATCAATCACACAGCCTTACACCTTGCACTCCTCACCTCAGCATCTTCACCCACTCTGTGCTGCCTGGTACTTATGTGGCTTCTCCTTTCCTTCCTCTTCCTGGGATTACAGGACTGCACTGCGGCACTGGAGTCTGGGGAGCCAAACACAGGTTCTCAAGCTTGTAAGATGAGCACTTTCACCTTTGAGCCATTTCTCTGTCCCCTCTGAAGGTTTCAATGCCATCCCTTCCAAGGCAAGGAGGTGAGGAGACTTACTTTGTCTTCGCTTGGCTCCATCTTTCTGTGCTCTGATGAGTTCGCTGAATGGAGAGTGTTAAAATCATGACTATAAAAGTCACTGTAGGAAATTGGGAAGGCAGAGAGGTTCACACAAGGAACCCAAATATGGTCCATAATGTTGTGTAGGGCTGCTTCCCACATGATGCGTTTTTAACACAGGTACACATAGCTGATAGAGATACAGGGGTACTGGTAGACAGAAAGTGACTTCAGAGACAGTGCTAGCGGTGGATCTACAGTCGCACCCTAAGGACTGGGGAGGGGCTCTGTGGTACAGCGCTTGCCTAGTGAGCACAAGGCTCTGGCTTAAACCTCAGCACTGCAAAACCAAACAAGAAATGGGGGGGGGGGACCAAACAAACAAAACCAAAACAGCAACAGAAGGAGAACCCCATCATCGAAGGGCCTTGAGCTATTTTGAGCTATTCCTTCAAACTTCGCACATGATAGAGGGACCCATGGGCTGGAGCGGGGCGGGACTGTGCTCTGTGCTTCAGGTTTAGGGCTGTGGTGTCAGAAGCAGATGACATGAGTTCTGTATATAAGTACGCGCACACTGGAGGGAGCCACCAGAAGGGCGGTTTCAGCTCTGCGGAAGAATCGGTTCTCCGCAGTTGGTCCCCATTGGGGAATACATTTTGGGGAACAGGGTTTGGCACACTGGAAGCCCTTATCCATGGTTTTTACTTCCAAAATAAAAGACAGAAAAGATAATTTAAAAATGTTTTTATGTGGGTAGAGTGCATGTATTTGTGTGGGTGCACAAGTGGGCTTACATGCGTGTGTGTGCACATGCATGTGGAGGCCAGAGGTCAACCACAGGTCATTTTGCGTCAAATGTCACTCGCCATGCTTTCCTTTCTAGCTAGGATCCCCCACTGGCTGAGGCCTTGCCAAGTAGGCTAGACTGAATGCTTGTCCATCTGTCTGTCTTCAGCTCACCAGATTGCAGGTATGAGCCACCATGCTCAGTTTCTTTATTCGGGTTCTGGGACTTGAACTCAGGTCCTTGCACTTGCCTAGCAATCACTTTACACACAGACCCATCTTCCCGGCCCCCAATTCTCTTTTAAAACTGTTTGAATAAGTAACTGAGCTTCTAATGCCAGTAGGAGATTTCTCACATGACTCTTTTTCTGTGAGACATTCCCTTGTATTTCTCAGAGTAGTGACTTGCTTAGAATGCCTATTCAGGGCTGGAGAGATGGCTCAGAGGTTAAGGGCACTGGCTGCTCTTCTAGAGGTTCTGAGTTCAATTCCCAGCAACCACATGGTGACTCACAACCATCTATAATGTGATCTAGTGCCCTCTTCTGGCCTGCAGTGTACATGCAGGAGGAACACTGTATACATAAGAAACAAATAAAAAAATCTTAAAAAAAAAAAAAAAAGAATACCTATTCATTGCCGAGTTTCTCTTTCTTGGCGCTGTTGGCTCACAGGGGAAGTGCTGCTCTCATAGGAGTGTGCAAATGCACTTGCTTCTGCGTGCCTAAGATGCACCACATAGCTCACTGTCTTTGAACAAACCCGCTCCTCTGTTTCTAGAAAGACACTTTTGCAGAAGCATCAGGAACACATTAAGTTACAGAATAACTGAGATTTTTAAAGCTGTTTCTCGACGCCCCTGAAAATCCAGTTGATATAAACACAGCGAAGCCTGTCGTAGTCATGATGTCATTTGTCTTATAAACATGTTTTAGTCTCTGGAGAAGTCGCAGCAGACATAGCAGTAGAATTGATAAACACGGCCCTGGAAAGTACACAGAGCAAAACTTGTAATCTGAGTAATTTACATTGAAAAGTCATGGGGCATCTCAATGTCTTTATAAACAACATGATCAGAATTAGTAACGCTTAGGGGTTTGCGTTCAAAGCTCCGACATTTTCAGGGCATTAAAATGTGTGTGTGTGTGTGTGTGTGTGTGTGTGTGTGTGTGTGTGTGTGTGTATGACTATATGTGAGTATGTGTATATGTGAGTGTGTGTGTTTGTGAGTATGAGTGTGCATGTGTGTATGAGTATGTGTGAGTGTGTGTGTATACGTGTGAGTGTGTATATGAGTATGTGTGTGTATGAGTGTGTGTATGAGTGTGTATGTGTGTGTGTATGAGTGTGTGTGTGTATGTGTGTATGAGTGTGTGTGTGTGTGGTGTGTGTGTGTGTGGTGTGTGTGTGTGTGTGTGTGTGTCTATATGGGGCACTTATGGAGGCCAGGGCTTGATGTCAGACAGCCATTGCTTCCTTACTTTTTGAGACAGTGCTTCCTACCAAACCTAGAGCTTTGGCTGGGCTGTCAGTGAGCTGCTGGATCCGCCTGTGTCTGCACTGGAGTCGCCGGGGTTACAGCTGTGCGCTGCCATGTACTCTGTTACCTGCGTGCTGGGAGCTGGGACTCTGTCTGCATGTTTGTGTAGCAGGCTTGACTCACCAGATCATCTCCCAAGCTCTGGAGGATTTATTCTGAAGGAGAGTCACGTGAATTCATTTGAGTTACAGAAGTTCTCTTGCTAAATCTGTTGTGTGTTTTTTAAACTTATTTTATCTGTATTTTAAATAGTGCAAAGTAAAACTTTTACAGAATAAATCTGATAGTGTTTTAATTTCAATTATTCATAAGTGAATTTAAATTAAGATTCTATTTAAATCTGACATGTTGCTTTTCCGGATATGTTCAGTGATAGGTAAATCATGGAAGGCTCTTTTTTTTACTCCAGGAAGCAATACATGGTACAAAGCTGGCACTACCACTCCCGGGGTGAGTGAGGTGGGATAGTTTCTTGATGTGAGGTGGGAAGGGAGGCACAGTTTCTCAGCCAGCGCCCCCTGCAGCCTGCATCGGATTATTTGGATTATCAAGGTGACGTAGTAGATTCAGGTCACAGGGTGAGCAGCCCAGACTTTCCTTCAAAGTGTATTTGAGTGAAGCGTCTTGGATGAAAGTCCACAAATATGGCCTAGAAAGTTCCAGAGCCCCCAGAGCACATAAGTGTCAAGCATTCGAACTGCCTGGCACCTTCCACCCAGCTGGGCTCCTCAGTCTTTTAAAGCCCCATGAAAGAAGGCAGAACTGTCCCTGGTGGCGACTTTTTTTGGCTGATCACTGACGGGGCTGCAGCTGAACTGCTAGTTCAAGGCTGGCATGGGTTACAGAGTGAATTCTAAACTAGCTTGGGCAATGTAGTGAGACCATGTCTAAGAAAAAAGGAAAAAGAAGGCTGGGGATGTAAGTCAGTGATGGAGGGCTGCCTTGCCATGAACCAAGCCCTGGGTTCAATCCCCAGGACCCCGCACTGCACATCACACATAAAAGCAGGGTACATATGCCACAGTCCTCACCCCACTCAGGGTTACAGTCAAATTCTATGAGATTGGAAGGGGTCCCACGTACCCCTTGCCTCGCTGTCTGTGCTCCTCCCTGCTCTCCCACAGCCACTAGAGTGCCTCAAGGTATAGTGGGGGAAGGCGGCTCTCTCTGTGGGGCCAGGAGCCCACATGCAGTTCTGGGGGCTCTGCTGCCTTGCTGCTGAGGAGATTAGACATGTCGTCCTCTCAGTATACCTTGGCAAAGTTGTCCTCAATGTCCCTATCTGTGTCTCTTCTGTAGAGCACAGACCTGCAGTCAAGTGACATCTGACACTTTCCAAAGGACATTGGAAGGATTTAGATATCTCCTAAGAGACACTGATTCCCAGGAAGGACTAGCTGAAGGTGATGGAGGTCAGAGAAGTCTAGAAGCTTCAGTGAACCCTGGAGAGTAAAGAAGAAAGCAAAGCTTTGACCACTGTCTCCTCCTGTCTACAAAGTTGGAACTTTGATAGTGACTAAATAATTTTCACACTGTGTGTGTGTGTGTGTGTGTGTGTGTGTGTGTGTGTGTGTGTTGTGGTTTGTGTGTAGTTGTCAGGTTGGGTCACTTGCACAACACCTAGGACATGGAAGACAGACATCAGCCTGTGACATGAGTGCAGGTGACATCAGCCTGAGGCATGAGTGCAGGTGACATCAGCCTGTGGCATGAGTGCAGGTGACATCAGCCTGTGGCATGAGTGCAGGTGACATCAGCCTGTGGCATGAGTGCAGGTGACATCAGTGTAGGTGACATCAGCCTGTGACATGAGTGCAGGTGACATCAGCCTGTGGCATGAGTGCAGATGACATCAGCCTGTGGCATGAGTGCAGGTGACATCAGCCTGTGGCGTGAGTGCAGGTGACATCAGCCTGTGACACGAGTGCAGGTGACATCAGCCTGTGGTGTGAGTGCAGGTGACATTAGCCTGTGGCATGAGTGCAGGTGACATCAGCCTGTGGCGTGAGTGCAGGTGACATCAGCCTGTGGCATGAGTGCTGGTGACATCAGCCTGTGGCATGAGTGCAGGTGACATCAGCCTGTGGCATGAGTGCAGGTGACATCAGCCTGTGGCGTGAGTGCAGGTGACATCAGCCTGTGACATGAGTGCAGGTGACATCAGTGCAGGTGACATCAGCCTGTGACATGAGTGCAGGTGACATCAGCCTGTGTGACATGAGTGCAGGTGACATCAGCCTGTGGCGTGAGTGCAGGTGACATCAGCCTGTGACACGAGTGCAGGTGACATCAGCCTGTGGTGTGAGTGCAGGTGACATTAGCCTGTGGCATGAGTGCTGGTGACATCAGCCTGTGGCATGAGTGCAGGTGACATCAGCCTGTGGCGTGAGTGCAGGTGACATCAGCCTGTGTCGTGAGTGCAGGTGACATCAACCTGTGGCGTGAGTGCAGGTGACATCAGCCTGTGGCATGAGTGCAGGTGACATCAGCCTGTGGCGTGAGTGCAGGTGACATCAGCCTGTGGCGTGAGTGCAGGTGACATAGCCTATGGCATGAGTGTGGCTTTCCTTCGGGGTGGTACAAATGTCTGAAACTAAATGGAGGTGGTGGCTGCACTGTGCTGCACACAGATGATTGACACTGGGCGACTGTTAACTTGAACATGGATACTTTCACAAAGACATGATCAGTGGCTGAGGTTATTGACTCACTAAGTGCATATGTATTTAAATGCTACACTGTGCCCCCAAATTATGTATACTTATTAGCTGTCAAATTACATATATGTGCATTACATATATATATGCATATATTATATATATATTGAGGTCAGCCTGCTCCACATAGAGAGCCGTGGGCCATCCGATGTGACATACTGAGACCTGTCTCAAGAGTAACATATGGTATGTAATTTTATCTCCATAAAAAGATGAAAGTAGCAAACCAAATATTTTGCAATATTTACACTTTGTCCCCAGACACTAACCCTTGCGATTGGTTCTCAACTAGATTAAATGCACTTATCAATCCTGCCCCAGCTGCCACACTATTTGGCGGCATGAGCCTAGGAGAGTGGAGCCTAAAACTGAGGAGGACTAAAGTCTCATGCAGGAGCCACCTTTGCTCAGGGCCTCGGGCAGTTTGTGTTCTCTGAGGGTTAGGCAAGGTCATGTGAGCACAGTTCACTTGAGTTCAAGTTGTGTATGGTCACCAGGGCAGGTCACATTAGTGACCAGATACAGCTGTGAAGACACCCTGTGCTTGGAAACGTTATCTAAATAATAATAGTAGACACCGGGGAGGGACATCCCAAGAACAGGCGTGTTGTGGAGGAGCAGAGGTTACAAGACTCTTGTCTCGCTTACTTGGAGTTTTCTCACAAGTGCTCAGCAACCTCCTCACAGAGCTTCACTCAGGGACTGTGTTCCCACACGCCCCAGCCCTGTCACTGGGTTGGTTAAGGAAAGGCAACCTGGAAAGGGAAAAAAAAAATTAAAAATCTAGGGTTGAAATAATCCCAGCAAATCTACTTGGTGTTAGAGCAGAAGCTGATCACGTGCGATTCGCACCCGTGCTTTGAATGCTGAGGCTGAAGGACCCCTGAGTGCACCCCTGAAGGACCCCGCCCCTTTGTGGGTGCACCCCTGCCTCCAGTGCCTTGATTTCTGTCTTCCATTCTACATTCTAGACCCCCACCCTCCTCCCCCTCCCCCTCCCCCACCGCCCAGGCACGGTCCCTGTCTCCCGGTGTGATGGTGGGCACAGCAATACACATGCTCTCTGAGAGAGGTGGACACGTGCTGGAGGACAGACACTGAGTGGACCAGTCCTCAGGCAAGGCTTCGCTTAGACCGTGAGGCCTGACCTTCTAGGGAGGATGAGTGAACATGCTAAAGAGGAGAGAGTTAAGAAGAGACTGGCTGTACGTTTACTCCTTTCCTAAATGTTTCTTCTTACTGTCTGGGAAGCCACCAGCTCCCTCCATCCCAGGGGCTGGAAAGGAGGCAGTGGCTCAGGGCCCGCTGTGATACCTGCAGTAAGATACAATGGCCCAGGGCTGTGTCTGAAGATAGGCTGGCTTCATGGGGAGAGTAAGAGATGGGAAAGTGCCAACAATTCTGTGTTGATAAAAATAACAACCATGTTCATAGCGGCCTTGTTCATAATAGCCAAAACATGGAAACAGCCTAAGTGTCCCTCAATAGAATGGACAAAGAAACTGTGGTACATCTACACTATGGAATACTATTCAGCTATCAAAAACAAGGAATTCCCAAAATTTGTGGACAAATGGATTGAGCTAGAAAGTATCATAATGAGTGAGTTCACCCAGAAGCAAAAAGAGACAAATGGTATATACTCACTTATATCGAGACACTAGCCTAAGGGGCAAGTCCCATGAAAGTCTTCACTTATCAAGAAAGTGGGTCAGAGGGGAGGACATCCTATTGGGACTTTAGGTGAGAGAAGCAAGGGAGAATGGGGAAATAGAAGGATCCCAAAGGTCCTGGAAATCAATGATGGGTGGATCTGGGCCCAGGGGTCCCACTCAAACTGTGGCACCAACCAAGGACAATATGTGCAGTAAATTTTGAACCCCCACCCAGATCTAGCCAATGGACAGGACATTCCCCACAGTTGATTGGAGAGTGGGGTATGACTTTCACACGTACTCTGGTGCCCCATATTTGACCACGTCCCCTGGACGGGGAGGCCTGATGGCACTCAGAGGAAGGATAGCAGGCTACCAAGAAGAGACTTGATACCCTATGAGCATATACAGGGGGAGGAGGTCCCCCTCAGTCACAGTCATAGGGGAGGGGAGTAGGGGGAAGTGGGAGGGAGGGAAGAATGGGAGGATACAAAGGATGGGATAACTATTGAGATGTAGTATGAATAAATTAATAAAATGTTTTTAAAAAGAAATAACGATTTTTAGTTGATGCTAGGCAGATCTAACAGGAAGTGCCTTTTCCAGGTGAAATGTTGTAGTGTTTCATCTGTGCCTCTCTTAGAAAAAGGATGAGTCTGCATATGGCCAGCACAGGAGATGGAGAATTTCAAGTGAATTCAACAGGGCAGAATATTTAAACCTGCTGTTGAATTGGAAAGTCAGGAGATGGCAGTTTCCCTTGGTGGATACTTCCTTGCTGGTACTCATATCCTTGCAGGACTTGGTAGTGCAGTCACGCACTGTCCCTCAGAGAGGCTGGTACTCCCAGTGAGAGGTCCAGGGGCTGGTTGTGGATATTCTGGGGCAGGGCAGGTACCTCCTCGGAAAGGTTTGTGGGAAGGAGCTGTCCAGCAAGAGAGAGGCAGGCTGGAAGGGCGGCAGTCTTTGCTGTGGTAGAAGTGTAACTGGAATGTTTGCTCTGTCTGTCTGTCTGTCTGTCTGTCTGCCTGCCTGCCTGCGTGCGCATATATGTATGTATGTATATGTCTGTGTGTGTGATTGCGTGTGTGTGTGTGTGTGTGTGTGTGTGTGTGTGTGTGTTGGGATGAGGACTGTTTACTGTGTAGGAAAAATAGCTCTGTTTACACAGTAACTGCTTTATTGCATGACTTTCCAAAGGCTGGCTGTTTTAAGAGCATGGGTTCTGTGACATCACCCAGCAGAGTTAAGTATCAGTTGAGCAGCTGGTACAAGAGTGCTTTACAGTGAGTTATGAGCCTCTGGAACCTTCTGAGTTCGTTTACGCCCTTTGTGGCATGGTAAGAAGACTTTCGTTTAGCCGCGTGTTTGCTTTAATGAGGTATTGCAGTGTAGCCCACTCAAATGAAAAACACATGATGTACCCCAGGCAACAGAGAACCAATAACTGCACAGATTTTTTTTGAAGAAGACTAGTCATACCACAGGCTACCATTATAAGAGAAAAAATAACAAGAATTTTAATACAGTTGTCTGGCCAAATATATTAATTTAAACTGAATGCCTTTTAAAAATATTATAGCTGTGAGGCACAGTGTTCTGTTGCCAGACATCTTTGAAACTCTCATTTTTAGAGGATTCACAGAAAGGCATTGAAGCCCCGTTGCTGGGACATAGGCTTGGAAGAACCAGGGAAAACATCTTTGATCATTTTATGTGAAGCTTCTCTAAGGCTGACACAAAGGAGCCGAAATGAAAAGAGATGTGTTCTAAGTGCGCTGGCATCTTTGGATGCACATGTGGAAGCAGAGTCCTGGGAGAGGGCCAGTGTGTGTGTCCAAGGTTAGCTGCTCCTCTGGCCTGGTGGAGGCTCACCTCAGTTCCAGCTACTGAGGCGGGCTCTTGTGTATCTTCCTTAGAAATGCTTTCAGAAATATGGGCACTAGGACTCTGCTTTGGGTTAGTCCTGGACTCTAATAAGTCCTTTGTGTTGTATATCCTATTACTTGGAAGTTGGAAGTCTCGGCGTGGTGCATTATTTAGTGTGTGTGTGTGTGTGTGTGTGTGTGTGCGTGTGCGTGTGTGTGTGTGTGTGTGTGTGTGTGTGTGTATGTGTGTGTGCGTGTGCATGTCTTAGATTTTTTACCTGGGAGTCTCAGCAAGCCTGGTGCTTGCCCATCTAGCTTGGCTGGCCAGCAAGCCTGAGGGATGCTCCTCTGGGCTCCCCAGCTCTGGGATTTCAGGCGTATACTGCTGTACCTGGCTGCTTGAGGTAGGCACTGGGGATGGAACTCGCATCCTCCTGTCCAAGAGGCACTTTAATGTTGGCCATCTCCTCAGCCCCAGGTGGGTCAGTGTGGATTCGTTATTGCTAAGTCCTGCTACCACCTGGTAGAACGTTGGTGGCTGATTGGGTCAGTGGGCATACTTTTATGATTTGGCGTCTCTATCTTCCCTTGAATCTGGTTCCCTCACGACTCATTGTGAGCACGCCTGGGTGATTTTTCTGGAGCCCCCGCAGTCTCTTGAGTCAATGGCATTGGGAGGCACGGGGGATTAGACCTTAGTGCTGAAGAACATGGCCATCAAGGAATGAGACCTCAAGTTGTGCCCTTTGCTTTTCCCTCTACTCTGGTTCCCCAAATGTCCCCTCCACCCTCACCACTCCCACACGTGCCTCCCTATTCCGTGTTCCTCAGGAAAGACTCCTCTGTTCCCAAATGGAAGCTGCTGGAGTCTCTCCGAGGCTCGGAAGCCATCTTTCCTTGTTATGAAGCAACCTTGCCTCTCACCCTGGGCCGTTACTCTTCAGAGGTAGAAAGAGAGGCCCCACAGACCATTCCCCCTGACTGGATTCCCCATCTCTGCTGTTTCTGTTCTTACATGCGGACAAGCCTGGCACGTATATTCGAAGCTCACTTGAAGCCAGAAATCAGCACCACTGACCGTCATCACCGTCTGTCTGCTGAAACCCTCTCCGAGCCAGATAGTCGCTGCTGGTCCTCTGCGCCTATGAATAATGGGATGCCGTATTTCAGACGGCCTGGCCGACCCCTGACCTCCTGGAGAGCGTTGAGAAAATTTTAAGTGTGAACCGTTACGCCAGCACAAGCAGGCTTTGTGTGAAGAGCAGGAGCGAGGTCAGCTAATAATAATAATTCTTCTTTACTCATGCTTCCCCTGGAAGGGACCAGAACCACCAAGCAGTTGTTTCCCTGAAGAGACAGACTGTGCAGCTCTCTCCTCAACTCTGGTTAGCATGCTGTCTGTGTGCCTCTGGAGGGGTGCAGAGTCCTGGTAGGTAATTGGAAACATGCACTTTCACATTGTCTCTCAGCTGTAGAGCTGCACAAACACTTCCCTCCATCTCTGTCCATCCCAGCTTTGTCTCTGTGCCCTGTTTTTTTTTTTTTTAAACTGAATTCAAATTTGCAGATTTTACAAAGACAACCACAAGAACATGACTTTTAATCGCTTGAGACTTGTTTGTCCTGGTCCTCCATAGAAAACAGCTATTTCCTCAGCAGATCCAATGCAGCTTTATTACGCAATTAAAACTTACATTTCCCAAGTGAGCTGTTTTTTAAATCTGTATTTAATGCCTTCCTGGGGCCGCCGACGTGGCTCCGTTGCCAGGGTGCTTGCAGAGCATGCACAAAGTCTTAGGTTTGACTCCTGGCCCGGCATGAACCTGGCACGTAGTCCCAGCACTGGGGAGGTAGATGTGAGGAGAATTAGGAATTCAAGGCCATCCTTGTCTACACTCAAGTTCAAGGCCAGCCTGGGCTCCAGGAAACCCCGTGTCAAGCGAACCATGTACAGTGCTTCCCAGCAGCTGCGGATGTGTGTGTCGTAGGAGAGCCGCTCACCCAGAAGCTACTTTGTGCAAACCTGGAAGGTGGAGTTCCTGTCTCCCAAATGTCAAGGAGCAACCAAGTTTTCTTTAAGTGACTTTGTTCTTTCCATGATCCCGGTGAGGAGTTGGGGGTTATCCCTGGAAAGACGTGTGGCCCTACGTGAGCTGACATCACGTGCGCAGCTTACCTCACAAAACAATCTGGCTGCTCTTCTATTAGAGCTGTTTCTGGTTATCTCCATGGCAGGGGGAAGGGGTGCTGTGCGTGACGCGCCTTACTCCCCTTACCCCTCTTTATTCTTACTCTTACTCCAGCGGTCACCAGATGTGGGACAGCAAGCGCTTCCTTTACTGGCGGCCCCAGGTGTGAGCAGAGCACCGGGCACCCAGAAACCTGCTCTGCTTGTCTTTGTTGGAGAGAGACCAACGCCGATCCCATTTTCTGCCCCCACCACAGTTATAGAGAGTGCTGGCCAGGCCTGTGATCCCAGCACTCAGGAGGGTGAGCTTAGAGGACCGCAAGTTCAAAGCCAGCCTGGACTACATAATAGGACTATCTTAAAAGATTTCATTTTGGCCCTTCTCCCATGGCCAGACACTTAAAAAAAATTAAGCATGCTGTTGGGAATTTCATACATTAGTACTGTATTTATATCATTTCAACTCCTCTGTGTCCCCTCTAACTCCTCCCATAGTTTCTCTCAAACTCATAATATTTTCTTCTTTAATTATTGTTATGCTCACAGAGAGAGAGAGACAGAGATAGAGAGAGAGACAGAGACAGAGAGAGAGAGAGAGAGATGGTGGGGGAAGAGAGAGAGAGAGAACACCTACTGCCTGCCTCCTCCATGACCATATTGGCCTGGGTTTAGGGGTAGGGAGCCCTGCAGGAGGTTCATCCCTAGAGAGAACCAGATTCTCCCTCTCTCAGCATCCTGTATCACTTAAAGCAATACTGTTATTTTTCACTCAGTGCTGATAAGACAACAGCTAAAACTAAACACTATTTTGTGTGTTTAATGACAGTGGCTGAAGCTGCCAAGGGCTCACCCAGAGTCACCTCTGGAGCTCAGGGGTCCACTGATGCCCTATCAGCTATATTTCCTGAATGGGAGACTCTTTGCTGGAAAATGTCACTGGAATTTTGGAAGTATAGGTATATGAACGCTTGTTCCGGGAGGCCGGAGTGATGGTGCAGCCAGCCATTGTGGCTGCTGTACAGGCACAGTGACCTGACCCCGCCCCAAGAGTCCACAGGAAAGCTCAGGGCATCACCGGCACACACCTGCAACCCCAGTGTCAGGAGACAGAGACAGGTGGGTCCTTGGGGCTTGCTGGTCAGCCAGCCTAGCTTACAGGGTGAGTTTCAAACCGGTGAGGGACCTTGCCTCCAAAAAACCAGGTGGACAGCATCTGAAGAATGGTAGCTGAGGCTGACCTGCAGCTACCATGTCCACGCGTGCGCACACACACACACACACACACACACACACACACACACACACAAATACACACAGTTCACAGAAATAGAAAGAATAGCTTTCAGCAATAGCCCTCTCACTTGGTTTAACTTGCCACTTAAAATGAAAATGGCTTGGATAGTTCGGCATCCCATAGAGGTAGAAGTCTGTCTTTGTTTAGAGAGTTACAAAAGTGAGCATCATAGTCAGTCAGGGTCGTGTCTCAGGTGCTGCCAGAGGCCCTCTCACTCCAAGACAATAGTTTATGCTGTTGCATCACTACCTCCAGAACATTTCCTGTGAGAATATCTTATAAGTTGTCGGTGTCCTGCAGGTACCTAGGAGCCCATAGTCAGGCCAGAGCTCACATCATGCTTGCTCCTGTGTAAGTGCGGGAGCGAAGGGGATTCCGTTACACCAGGGAACAATGGGTGAGTTCATTAATCTAGGGCATTTCTGTATGTGTATATACATATAGCAAGCGGCAAAACAAGGTTGCTGAACAATTCACTAAGACTTTCAGTCACAACGGGCTTCTTAGTAATATCCCACAAGTCGCCCATTCTGAGGTAGTGACAGGCATGAAGCAACTCAAGACTTCAGTGTTGATCCCGGAACCGAGATCGGAGTGCTGGCTGGAGACGCTGGCTCCTCTCTGGGAGAGAGAAGCAAAGGCCTTTATTGTGACTTAGGCGTTTCTGTTTATGTGACAGCTGAGTCATTTGTTAAGCTGAAGAAAGACAGATTTTTTTTTTCAATTTAGAGCTTAGAACCTCTTTCGCTAATTGATAGGACCTCAATCAAACAAATTAAACAAATAGAAGGCCTCTGACTCCTCGGAAATAATCCTGGGGAGTGATTTGAATGGAAGGTAGTGGAAGGGTGTTGGCTTCAGTGACTGGAAGTAGACTCCAGGTCCGCCCTGTTGGTTGGGGCAGAAGGTAGTTCCGGATTTCCGAATGGCTGGCATCAGGTGCCTTACGGGCAGACATGCAAGGCCTTAGGGTGCACTGTGTGAGGGTGCACGTGCTGGTACGTCATCAGACTGTTAGCTTATCATGTGACACAGAAGCTTTACATGCCTGTAGCCCATGACTTAGTGTTCTTCCTACGTTCTCTTTCCTATGTAGTTGGAGACGTTTAAAAAGATCTTTGTTCTGAGTCTCGGGATGGTGAGGGAGAATTAATTTTCTGCTCTGAAAGAGGAGGTCTAAGCCCTGCCATGCTCTTGGCTATGTGAGGCTGTGGGTGAAACAGCCAAACAAATGCCTGCTTCCGAGAGCCTGCATCGAGCAGAGGGAGCCATCGCTGGGGTAACTAAGAATCTGTGTGCGTGGTGTGAGATGGAGGGAAAAAAATCAGAGAGCAAAAAGAGAGGTGCGTTCTGGGAAGGAGTGGAGTTTTAACGTCATACAAAGTAGTTTTCAAGGTTTCCTAGGTAAACTGACATTGAGTTAACAGTTAAAGGAGGTGGGGGTAAAAGTTGCATGGGCACGTGTGTGTGCGTGTGCGTGTGTGTGTGTGTGTGCGCATGTGCGTGTGTGTGTGTGTGTGTGTGTGTGTGTGTGTGTACACATTGTAGGTAGAACATGCTTCACCACAGAAACAGAGGTCAGAGTGTACTAGGCCAGGATTTGGAGAAGCCTTTGGGGAATAACTCTGACTTGAATGAGCAAGAGGTCTCCAAGCAGCTGGTAAAATGGCAAAGCAAACCTTTGTGTGTCTACAGGGAAACTCAGCCAGAATCCGAGTGGTGTGGGGCTGCGTTTTAAAATGAAAACACAGACGATGCCACTGTAGGGTGGACAATGCCATGTGTGGCTGTTTGCAAAACTGAGCTGCAGGTCTGAGAAGTCCACTCGGAAAATTGACAGTGACCTTTTCTTTCATTTTCTGTCTGAACAGATCTAGGCTCGCAGTCAGCTACGGTGACAGCATTTAAAGTTAAAGGGGCAAGATACTCTAAGCCAAAAGTTTGCCAGATATTGTTGGGAATAATATTTATGTATTAATTACACCAAATCCCAATCAATAGTCATTATTATGAAGGACTTCTACAGCACCCCAGTATATAATAATAAACACTGCGATCGGTTCAGTGTGTCCCCCTAAACTTTTCACTCGGATGTTCTAATTTCCAAGAACCTCAGAATGTGACATCCTTTGGAGCTGGGGTATTGCAGATGTGGCGGGGTGGGCCCTGATCCAGGATGGCTGAGGTCTCTATAAAGGACATAGTTGGAGGCAGAAACCTATAGGACGAAGGTGAGGCAGACACTGTGCTCAAAGGAGGGAAGGCCCGGGATGGGTGGGTACCCGGATTCTTCCTACAGCCCTGGAAGGAGTGGACCAGGAGCAGGTGTCACTGATGAGGTGCATGGGTTGCTATAAACAGATGCTCCTTTAAACAACCCTAGTGAAGCTCAGTCACACACACTCACACGCCCGTGCGCACACTCACACACTCACACACATACACACATACACGCACACATATGCACACATACATGTACACGTGCACACTCATGCATGCATACACACATGTGTACATATACATGCACACACGTGCACACACTTTCACACACACATGCAGACACATACATGATGTGAAAATAAAAGTAGGGGACTGGCTGGCACGAGAAATGAGGTTAACTGCTGTGGAAGGCACACACGGTGAGGTGAATATGGTTGAAATGTACATACATGTATGAAAATGTCATGATATGTACCCATTATAATGCATAATTAAAAATATGTGAATTAAAGTGTTAGGACTGGGTCTGGAGGTCCATGCTGTGTGAGGCTCCCTGCGTGGTTAGGACAGCACCGCACACTTAGTGTGTCTTTGTCACAGTAAAGATTCTCGATGGTGGTTGTCTAGGAACTGTTGGCCTCATAGCTTTGGGGGGAGGGCACTCAGGACGCGCAGCCACCTTCTGTCCCTGACAGATCTTACCCTGCTGGGAAGTTCCGCCTTCTCTCTCTCTGGGGGACAGGAATGGGGAGTCCAATTAGTGAGAAGGTGCAGCGAGCGCAGTGGGTCCCTCCCAGCCACACCTTTGTCCACACTCCGCAGCTGGCCTATGCTGGGTGTCATCGCTGCCGCCGGTTTCCTGTACTGGAAACTGCTGTTTGCAGAAACCATTTAGGGGTTGCTGAGGCAGTCATCCCTCAGTGTCCACCAGGTGTTCTCCATGCCTCACGCTGTAGGAACTCACCTGCTGAGAGGATTCCACACTGGAGAGCGCGTTACACACGGACCCCAGTCCTTGGCAGTCCTCACTAGTCAGGGACGCCTGTGTGGCCCCAGTTTCCCCGCAAACACCCAGAGCCTCTGCTGCTGGCACAGGCCACACTTTGAACACTGGTGCCTCCCAAGGGCTATGCTGTTTTCTCATCTATAGTCCATCTGGAATGTTCCCCTGACAAAGTTGCCCTCTATTGTGACCTTAACTCTCACCAAGGGCCAGTATTGAGTAGGCCATGTTTCTGGCTCCTTATAGACATTCCTCATGACCTCTGATCTCCAAGAGGTCACTCTTGGGTCAGAGGTCGGGAATCAGCTCAACATTTCCTTATGAAATGGTAGACGGCGACAATTTTCTGTGACCATTTTTTTTTCCTTACGGTTTCTGGAGCTGAGATCCTCTTAATTTTTACCCCCCCCCCAAATAATCTTCAGATGCTTTTGTCGACTCAGCATAATTTCTCCTTTTTGCCACTTCATTTTAGACTTTCATCTATTTTTTTTTAACTGGAAGCCTGGGGACATAGTGCATTTGGTAGAGTGCTTGCCCTGCATGCCTGAGGTCTTGGGCGTGAGCCCTAGCAGGCTTGATGGAACACTAGTGCTAAGAGGTGGAGGCAGGAGGATTAGGAATTCAATGGCTACATGGCGAGTTTCAGGTCAGTCTAGGCTATATGAGACCCTGTCTCCAAATGAAAAATAACAAACCCCAAAGCACTGGGAGGGAACCCGGAGCCTCTCACTTGGGAACACGGGTCATTGAGCGAGCCCCTTCTCTCTGCGGCGTGCGGAACTGAGCTGACATTTTTCCTAGGCGCGCTGCCTGGCTCTGGCTTCCGTCTCCAAGGAGTTAGCTTCACCCATGGTTTATTTGCTCCAGCCGCACCCGAGGATGGGAGAGCAGTTTCCCTCTGAGCTCCACCGCCCTTAATCGTGTTTTCATACTACGTCTCGTCTTTCCTACTTTCAAAGTGAACATGTGCTTATGGCAAAGTGAATGTGCGGTGGATACTTTAGACTTCATATTTAATTAGGGCACGCGCAGTCACATGTGAACGCATAAAGGGTCTTGGAGGTTAACGTTTTCACATCACCAAGATTGGAGTGAACTTTATCTGTGGCTATTCTCCTGTCTCATGGGCGCCTCTTCCCTTCAAGACATGATGTGGACTCATGCATGCTCAACCTTCATTTCCCTCAGGCAGTTTCTAGAAACATCTAATTAGTCTAGATCCAATCCTAGATATAGACTTACCAGGGCTAGTGAGGATGAGATGGGTGGGAGTTGTTAGCGGAGACGGGAAACTGACAGTTCTTTCCTAAGCGGTGTGGCCCTGGGTCTCTGTTTCCAAGGGGTTTGGTTCATCTCTGGGCTGTCTGCTTTCTGCCACTCCTCTAACTCCTCTGCCCTCCAGCCACACCCCAGAGGGAGAAGAGTTCCTTCCTAGGGACCCTTCCGTCGGCATCTGTGCTTATAAGGGAGCACACCAGGCAGCTGCCTACGCCTCAACTCCAAGTGTCGCTGCATTCTCTCCCTTAGGATCTGCACCCACCTTATAGCTACCTTCCCTCACATAACCAAACAGCGTGAAGCTTATGTTCAGAACAGGAGCCCTCAATGTGTTGTCATCTCATTTTCCTGAAATGAGTAAATGCATGGCTTTGCTTGGATCCCCAGTGGCTTGCTTGTCTTATGGGTAGTTCCCTGAGTTGCTTCCCAACCCAAGATGCTGTCTTATAGTCGGGCCTTATATTGCTTTGATGAAACACCACGACCAAAAGCAAGTTGGGGAGGAAAGGATTTATTCGGCTTGTACTTCTGTGTCATAGTTTATTATTGAAGGATGTCAGGGCAGGAACCAGGAGCCAGGAGCTGATGCAGAGGCCGTGGAGGGTGCTGCTTCCTGGCTTGCCCCTCATGGCTTGCTCAGTCTGCTTTCTTATAGACTCCAGGACCAGCAGCCCAGGGATGGCCCCGCCCACAATGGGCAGAGCCCTTGCCCATCAATCACTAATTAAGCAAGATTATTTTAGGCCTGCCTACAACCCAATCTTATGGAGGCAATTTCTTTCTTAGCTGAGGCTTACTCCTCTTAGAAGACTTTAGCTTGTATCAAGTTGACATAAAACTACCCAGCACAGGTGGGATCAGAGGAAGGACTGACAGACAGACTCCGGGACCTTAGCTTGCTTTCCTCCCCCTTTGGCAATTGCAGAGGATTGATAGCAATGCACCCTGGGTGGATTTAACTACCTTCATGAATGCTCCCGTCCTCGTGGAGGAGAGAGAGCTACATGGCTGAGGTCAAGCGATGGCTTTTAGGAGGTAAAGCCAGTAAGATACTGGGTGTAAGTTGAGAGTGGGGATTGGGGGTGACTGGTGGGGGAGACCTGTGTCTCACTTTCCTTTCCAAGAGGAAAGAAGGAACATCGGAGGAGGCAGGAGGCGGAGGGAGCTTTGCTCAGACTGTTCCTGTTGCAGTGAGAAGCAGTGGCTATCCAGAGATGCCTGCCGGGCTGCAGGGTACGGATGCCACAGAAGGAGTCAGTCTGTAAGGGGAAAAGAAAACCAGGGGCCATGACATTGGCTTTGCATGTGCCTGGAACTCATGGCAGAGATGTGGACCATGAGATCCAATCCAGAGAGGTGGTAGAGGGGCCCAGGGGGCATGGGGTGTGATCTGCATGTCACAGTGGCAGGAAAGAGCCTCAAGAACCATCTGGGCCATCTCTACTCACCCACTTGTGTTCCCATCTTGTTTCTACAGTGGATATTCTGGTCTTGCATAATGACAGCTGCTGTCTGTTCTGTGTGAAGCCTCATTCCTTGCGAGAGCCACTTAATGCAATGTTGCTGTCAGCACTGGGTGACTCTTACCCTTTAAAAGCATACGCTAATTATATTAAATAGTAGGTTCACTATGGCATTTTTGTACAATGTGCCCTCTTTTTTGTATTCTCTCTCTCTCCCTCTCCCTCTCCTTTCCCCTCTCCCTCCCCTTCCCCCTCCCCCACCCTTCTCTCCAGGACAAAAACCAATCTGGGTGTCCTTCCTGTCCATGCCATTCTTTGAGACAGGGTCTCTCACTGCTAGATGGACAGCAAGCTGAGCTCAAAGGATCTGCTGGTCTCCAAGCACTGGGATTTTAATCATATGATAGCCTTTTTAAAAGCCAAGGTTTTTGAGGGTCGAAGGCAGGGTTGGCATGTCATGGACTGAGCTATGTCTTTAGTCCAGGGGGCGCATTCTTGGTTTGTGGCCGGTGGTCTCCCTGCTGTATGACCTGATTCTGCATTTTCTGTTGGAGGCATTGTTCACGGAGGCTGGAAGATTCTGGTGCCGCGGTGTGCCAGTGGTCACTGCTGGCCTTCCACCACCAAGAGCTCATCCTCTCCTCGTAGGCTTTTGAATCTTTCCCAAATAAAATATACCATTTCTGCATCAGGAAACCCTCACGGTTTGCTCTTTAAATAGTCACACAGTTTCTGTCCACCTCAGGAAAGGAAAGCTCTGACTTCCTGGTTTTCAGTCGTATAGTATTTCATATAAGCTTTCCCGTACTTTATTTTAAATTTTCAGGGATGTAGCTCACCCTACTGAGCTAGAGCAGAAGCCAGTGGCCTGCTCCTCTAACTGACGCAGAGCAGCACCCACCTGAGGCCCAGTGAGTTACAGGGAGGGGGAGCCTGGCTCCTTGGTAGCTCTGGAGCCTCCTCATCCGAGAGCATCGGCAGAGATGTGTGTTGACTGTGTTCCCAGCAAGCCATGGCTGTATCACTTTTCCCTGTCTGGTGGTCGGCTCGCTGCTGCCACTTTGTGTCACATTTAAATTTATTCTCTGTTTATAGAAATCCAAGCTAGAAAGACTCATAGTATTGGCAGTTGATGAAGGCAATTCAAGCTTGATTTTTTGACACCAGGATTCAGGGTGAGTTCAAGTCAAACAGTGCGTTTCATCTCCCTTCCCAGCGGGCAGGGCTTTGTGGCTGGCGAAGTCACGGTCTAGCTTGGGTCAGGTCTCAGGGCTTCCAAAGAGAGCTTTGACTGAGAAATGATGGGGTTTGAAAGGCGCCATCCAAAATACAACTTTCAGAGGTATGAACTAAAAAATAAAATAAAATAAATGCAAGAAAATTGGATTAGTTCTTATAATTTTACCACTCTGCTTCTAAGTTTACAAAACAAAATACCCCTTAAAGAAAGCCAAGCCTTGACTCCAGACATGAAGACCAGGGGCAGCCTGAGGGGGCCGAGGGCCCTGAGGGGAGAAGACCTATCCAAGAGACCTTCAGGCCCTGATGGTGATGGCTGGGCTCTGCGGAACTTTCCTTGTGAACTCCTTTGAAATTATGTTTTTTGAAACCAGATCTTGGCCCCGTCTGCTGTTGACTGTTTTCATGTGAAATAACATGGAAACCGAGTAGCGAGTCAGGCTGAAACCCAACGTGTTTTCCCCATTGGTGATGAGTGTCGGCCTGAAAATTCCACTGGCACGTAGGGTGAGAACCAGAGCTCGGGTCTGCAGCTCAAGGACGAAGCTCAAGCCAGCAGTGCGAGGGATCCAGGTTCCTGCTCCAGCTCGGCGCCTCCCTCTCTGACTCTGAGCAAAGGGCTTGGCCTGGCAGCGAGAGTCTTCACCCGTGCGATGGGAGGAAAGACGCCAGCCAGGCTTGGTTAGTTTCTCTTGTCATCTGGACACACCCAAGAGTCACGTGGGTAGAAGAAATCTCACCTGAGGGATAGGCCTGTGGTCACGTCTGTGGGGAACTGTCCTGACTGTTGACTAATGATGAGAGTGCATAGCCCACTGTGGGCGGCGCCACCATGGGCGGGAATCCCTGGGTTGTCTACGATGGTTTTGTTCCTGATTGAGTTCCTGCTTTGACTTCATTTATTGACTGAAACCTGGAATGGGTGAGGAAGCACACCCTTTACCCTACAGGCTGCGTTTAATCAAAATGTTTTATCATGGCAATGGAAAACAAATTGTGGTATGGCCTGGTGATGGGCACTGACCATCAGGCGTGTGCAGCATTTGGCATGGCAGCAGGACACCTTCATCTACAAAGTTCCTGCCCGAGTTAAACCATGCGACAAAATTAAAGCAAAAACACCTCCAAGCACACACAAAAGCACACAATGCCAGTGTTTTAACCAAGTGTATACTTTTGTGTTGAGCCATGTTCATAGCATCATGTGGTTGGCAGTGCCTCATGTCATCAGGCGTGTCCCTGTGACTTCCAGCCCATGATAAACTAGAACAGGAAATGCCATAGCCACAGCCGACAGGCAGCCTTCCTCCTCACAGGAAATAGAGGAGAGATGATCTTACGCAGACACACGTGGTCACATGATCTGTCTGTAATGCCCTGCCTTCTGACGCCACATGTGCTCCTCTGCTGGAGATACCTCATTTAACGCCTGTGATCAGAAAGCAGCCATGCAGAAGGCAGATGGGATGTGGGTGTGAGTCCACATGATTTGGGGCACGGTTTTCCCACTGCCCCAACCCTGGAATTTTAAGCACTCTAGATTGTGGGGCAAAGGGTGGGATTCAGAGAGGGAGCCGGGATGTGTGTGATTCAGTGGCATTTATAAAAATGATGTCAGGTGGAGATCTGGCCCCTTCTAGACACAAAGCTTTCTTTCTCTTTCTTTTTCTTTCTTTCTTTCTTTCTTTCTTTCTTTCTTTCTTTCTTTCTTTCTTTCAAGACAGGGTTTCTCTCTGTAGCCTTGGCTGTCCTAGGTTCGCTTTGTAGACCAGGCTGGCCTCGAACTCACAGCGATCCACCTGCCTCTGCCTCCTGAGTGCTGAGATTAAAGGCGTGCACCACCACGCCCGGCACAAAGCTTTCTTTTTATATTTTTGACTATGTGTCTGTGTGCATATGTGCAAGTGAGCACGGGGCCTGCAGAGGCCGGAGGCAGCACATTCCACAGAGGCCACAGTTAGGGACAGTTGTGAGCAACTTGACAAGGGTGCTGGGGACAGAACACGGGTCCTCTGTGAGAGCAGTACATCTTGTCAGTCGAGCTGTCCCCAGTCTGGGGGCCCCGTGATTCCTTTTATAAACATTTTCACTTTCAGAGCCACATGAGACGTGAGTGTGCTGGTCCACAGGGATGGCAGCGTGAGGCCCACGGAAGCTGGCTAGTGGAGCTTGGGCCTTGCTCTGTTTCGGTCCCTTAGTGGTCTGAGAAGAATTGATGGAGCAGGGCTGCCCAGGTTTCACATCACAAGAAGCCAAAAGCCAGTCGAGACCGGTGTGAAAAATAATGAAATAAACAAGAACGTATTTTTGCCTTTGCCTCGTACGAAGTTGATTTATGAGATGGGGCCTGCATTGAACTTTGATAAATAACCAGGAATTCTTTTGAGTTCAGTCTTCATGTTGCATCATGAACCGTTATGCAGATAATTGCTTGCTCAGAAGGAAATATTTTCACATATACCGGTCACACTGTGCACTGCTCATTAAAAATAGAGTGTTTTGAACCTGGCCAGTAGAGCAGTAATGGCAGAACCGGCATATAATTTAAACCCACTAACTGGTTGTGATTTTGCACAGCCATTTATCATATTGTAAATAAGAGAATAGAATTGGCACACAGATTTGAATTTATGATGTGTCTTCTTGAGGTTCTGATGAATTCTATCTTTTCCAGTGTTAGGAAATCAAAATACCTTATTAATAAATTTATAGATGATAGGAAAAGTGGAAATGCATACTCTGTAAAAATACATTGCTTCAGACTTAAATCTTTCCTTGCATTTGAATAAAGGTACAAATCTTATACCTTTAAATTTTATTAATTTTTACCAAAATGTATATTTGAAGCAGCTCATGATTACACTGTGTCTTCAAAGCAATTTTTTTCCAGGCAGTGCAGTCATTTGCTGGGAACATATAGAGAAAAATTACTGATTCTATCCTGGGTTCAAATTCAGACAATTTTCCTATAATAGAAAATTTCCATTTTAGAATGTTTTTATCTGTAGATGTTGCCAGTAAGAAGAAATTATGATCTCACACAATGGGAGTTTGTGCTGATATGAAGGATAATTGTCAACTTGAGTTTCTTGAGTTTTTAAAACTTATCTTTCATTTAATTTTTTATTATTATTATTATTATTATTATTATTATTATTATTATTATTATTTGTATGTGGGTGAATGCAGGTACATATGCACATAGAGGTCAGAGGAAACTTCGTTGTTGGGATTGGCTTTCTTCCTCCATCAGTTGAGTCCCAGGTATTGATTCAGGCCGTCAGGCTTGCACGGCAAGAACCTCATCTCACCAAGCCACCAGCCTGAGATATCTGAATTTTATGGGCATAATTATTTTATACTCTAAAGGGATGACACGGTGAGAAAGGCATTAACTGCACCAGGCTGATGAAAGGATTTAGGTCTCCAGAGCCCACGCAAAGGCGTAAAAAGCCAGATGCAGCACTGCACATCTGTAATACCGGATTCCTGCAGGGAGGTGACAGACAGGCAAGCGAATCATCTGGAAGCACTCAGCTCAGCTGGCCTGCAGCAGCAGCAACAGGAAGAGAGACCCTTCCTCAAAAAGATGGAAGGAGGGAGTCGACCTCTGAAGGCTGCCCTCTGACCTCATGCACGTAATGGTGTAAGCGCACACAAATAAATCAAGCTTAAAAAAAAAGCACGTTTTTCTTTTCTCAAAGATTTATTTTTAAATTGTGTGGTGTATTATTAAGGTGGCGGTATTCGTGCATGAATGCAGCTGCTCCTAGAGGCCAGAGCAGGCCTTAAGACGCCTGGAATTAACAGATGGTGGTGAGCTGCGCAACTTTGGTGCTGGGAACTGAACCCAGGTCCTTTGCAAGAGTAGTACATGCTCTTGGCTGTTGAATTGCCTTTTGTTCTTCCTACGTTAATTAACACAGTAAATTATTAAGGCAGTAGTTTTCTTTAACCAGCTAGCTCCCAAAGGACCGACACAGCGGCTACGGTTTGTTTTTAAGCTGCAAGCACTATGCTGGGCAGAATCTGAGCTACTCTAATCCTGATACTCTTAAAATCCACAGATCAACCAACTCCTTGCCAGTCTGACAACTCCCGGGGCGGCTTCTACTTCATCAGTTTCTTGCCCCTCCACCTGCTCCACCATCTTCCTCCTGTTCCCCTCCCTTCTTCCTGGAAGCCCCGCCTTCCACTTCCTGTCCTTCTGCCCAGTTGATTGGCAAAACAGCTCTTTATTGACAACTGCTACACCCACTCAAGGCATTCCTCCATGCTTGACCCTCCCCCACCCCAGCCTTCTCTCTAGCCCCCAAGGCAGGTTATCACAGGCAGATAATTAATTTTATTACTTACACTTCTTTTGCTTCAAATTATTTGAATTTTCTTTCCAGTGTCTGTTTGCCAATTTACTGTACACCGATTCAGGCAGCATCCCATCTTTGATTAAACCCGGTTTTGTCACAGAATAGATTTTCTGCTTTAGGCAGTGTTGGGCTTGCTTTTCCGTGCCACAGGATGACTCACCTGTGAGGGTGGCCTGCAACTTCTTTCTAACCAAATGGTGGCGCTATTGTGGCCCTGTCTCTGTGTCAAACTCACTCCCTTTTCGCTTATTTGGAGGAGTTGACTAAGTTGGCATCAGTTGTTTTGCAGTTGGATTTTAGGATTTGCCAATAAATAAAAGAGTGCTTTTTCTTTTCTCCGTTTCTTGTTGGCGTATTCCTTTAAGAGCAATTTAAAGTCATCCAACCTCGTTACTAGTTAGAGGAGTGCAGACTTTCCAGACTGTTTACTGGCTCAAAGAAGGAGATCCAGAGAGGCTGAGCTGTGTTTAAATTAAGAAAAATCTGAGATTTTAAAAATGTGTGTGTGTGTGTGTGTGTGTGTGTGAGAGAGAGAGGGGGGGGGGCAGGGAGATTCATAGTTACTGGAGGTCAATCTTACTTTTCTAAGAAACCCAGGCCAGGTGTGGTGATGAACACCCAAAAATTCTACCTCTTGGGAGGCCAAGGCAGGATTGTGAGTTCCAGGTCAGCCTGGGCTAATAAGTGAGAAAATGTCTCTAAGGAAATGAAAATGTGATTTCTTTTGCATTTGTAGATAGAGGGTTGAATAAAATGTGCTGCCAGTTAGCACATTTGGTTAATGACTATAGCCATAACCTCTTCAATTTTCAACTTTGATTATTTTAATCCTCACTATTTAATTGTATTCAACAGTGGTTTCTAAATAATCTTTTAAAGCAACCACGTGTGTGTGTGTGTGTGTGTGTATGTGTGTGTGTGTGCATGTGTGTGTGTGGGTATGTGTGTGTATGTGTGTGTATGTGTGTGTGTATGTGTGTGTATGTGTGTGTATGTGTGTGTGCGTGTGTGTGTGTGTGTGTGTATGTGTGTGTGTGTGTGTGTGTGTTGTGTGTACACATGCCATGCATGTGTGCACTCATATGTGGGTGCTGGGGATTTGAACTCATATTCTCAGGCTTGCACACCAATGGCTGTTATCCCCTGGACCATCACTCTGGCCCAGATTTGGCAATGTTAACCTTCTCTGATGTACACTCATTTTCTAAAGATTTTATTTTCCTGTTTTTTCCTTTGTGTTTTTCTACCTTTTTGATTTTGAGACCATTTCCCATGGGCGAGGGGTCAGCTGCGTCCTGTCTTCTGAGCACGGACCACTAAGAAGATCATCCTCCTGTTTTTCATTTCCTGCATCAGGTTTGTTTGAGTAAAAGCACAAACAGTGGCTGCAGATGCAGAACATTCTCCAGGCAAATTGCTATGCGTCTCTTCCTTTGAGTTCTCCTGATCCAGAAGCAAGCCCTCGTCTGCAGATGTCAGTACTGCCCCACTTGGTGGATCTTCCTGGGACCGCCTCACTTGGGGCTTCTTTGCTCCTTTCATGTTGAATCAGATCCTTTGCCCAAGGCTTCCGAGTCCGTCCTGCTGACTGATCCTGGCACTTACCCTGCAGTCTGAGGGTCCTGCTTCATGAGTCCTACTGATGTGTCTCATTTGCTGTTTACGATAGTGTGTTTCATAAGCTAGGTCTCAGTAAACACAAGTCTCCGGCTCTATTAATAGTTATTTGGTATTCCATAAAGTTTATATGGTAGCTGGATATGTTTTAATGAATATGTCAGTAGACAAAATACAGTGTAAGGTTGTGTCTGTTATCACATTGATGATAGTAGCTTATGCATTTCATCTAGTAATATATTTTCTTAAAATATGAATTATACCCAACTTTCCCAGTTGTATTTACAAATACCTGCTGACCATATCCCAAACTTTCCCCAAGCACTTGACTTAAAAGATGCCATTGGTCTCCTGATCTCAACCTCTAAGATGCAGTGGGAATTTCCAGGGATTTGCCATTGTACACATGACAAACTTTCAAGCAGCATAGCTTGAGATGTTTTCTATAAAGCTCATTTTCATCTGCCACATTCCTCGCATTTGCTCATTTCATACACTGTAGACTGAGCGCAGGGCATAAGCAATATTCCCAATTCTGGTTTTGCTTTTAACCTTGAGACAGGGCCTCCCTGAGTTGTCCTGGCTGGCCTCAAGCTTGCGGCTCTCCTGCTGGAAGAGCTAATGTCGTCTGGTTGTTGTTGCAGTTTCTCTTGTTGTTGTGACAAAAGCAACGTCAGGAGCAGCAGGTTCATCCTGGCTATCGTTCAAGTCCGCAGGAGGCAAAATAGCTGCTTTTTATTGTTAGGATAAACCATGGCCAAGGCAGCTTACAGCACAGTATGAGGGGATTATTTGGGCTTATGGTTCCAGAGGGTGAAGAGCCCATCACTATCATGGCATGAAGGTGTGGCAGCAGGCAGGTGTGTGTGTGTGTGTGTGTGTGTGTGTGTGTGTGTGTGTGTGTACACATAGAGTATTCTCACCTCTTCACACTCTCTCACACCTGCATACACATCTACGCCCCCACCCAATCTCTATACCCACAACCCCTTCACATCTCTCCCTCCACCCTCACACCCCTCCCTCCATACACACATGCCCCACACCCTCATGTCCCCCATCTCCCATGCCTGCCTCCCCGCTCCCTCACCCCTGCACACGCACACCTCTTGCATCTACCCCCAGGACCCCCACATCTGTCCCCTTCACAACCTCCACCACATTTTCAGTTCCCAGCATACACCAATTGTACTGGGACACTGTCTGAGTCCACATCACCCTCTACCTGTGGATATCCCCAGGACAGGTTTGCCTTCAACTGCAGACGTGGCAGTCTCTAAAGACAGTTTTGTTTCAGTGTCTCTGAAACAGGGGGAGCAGGACTGATGTCCTGTTAGTAGATGTCAAGAAGCTGCAGCGTTGGTGTGCTCTGCAGCGTCCCCACAGCCAAGTGTGCAAATGCTGAGTGTGGCGAGGCTGAGAAGTCTGTGGCGGTTCTAAGGACAGGCTTATTTTTTTCCCTGATTTTACAACACTGTGTCAGCGAGAGAGAGTGGAACCTCTCACAATGGACTGGAAAGAGTTATGGTCAGTTCTGATCGGTAGAATTAGTATTTCTGAGAGACATGGGAAACCATGGCAGGCTTTTACCTCACTACCCACACTTGATTTGATGGATTAGGATAATATGGCTGCTGTGCCTTACCTGTTATCTGTTATCTTCACACACACACACACACACACACACACACACACACACCAATATAGGATAACATGGCTGTGTCACACACACACCCCTACATAGGATAACATGGCTATGTCTTACACACACACACACACACACACACCAATATAGGATAACATGGCTGTGTCACACACACACACACACACACACACACACACACACACACACACACACCCCTACATAGGATAACATGGCTGTGTCACACACACATCCCTACATAGGATAACATGGCTGTGTCTTACACACACACACACACACACACACACACACACACACACACACACCTACATAGGATAATGTGGCTATGTCTTATACACACACACACACACACACCTAGTTTCAGTCCAGGAAGAAGAAGAAGCCCATGCATGGGTTGTTGTCTGTGTAGTTGCTGTATTTGTGGTCATTAAAATCCAATCAGTGGCTTGTGAGACAACGGTTCACCTGGGAAGGGAGGGAGCTTGTGGTGCAGCCTAGGTTTGAGCCCTGGATGCAGGTAAGGGAAGAAGGGCAGAAAAAAGTCCACAGGGCTGTCTTCTGGCTTCCATACCATGTGTGTTCTAATAATAAAAGTTTAAAAAGGAAAGCAGTGTTTATATGTGTGTCTGTCTGTATTTTACACATGTTGAAGATAACATGTAATATTCAATATGTAATCTTCCTTTTGATTTTATTATAGTAAATAGATGTGCTATTGATGAAGTGGTGAAAACGGGCCCCTAATTGATTTCTTCATTTGGGAAATCTTGAGCCATTTCTGAATGTATTGGTTCTTCTCTTTTACTTATATTTATTCCATTGAAATTCAGGAAAATTATTGCAAATTAAGCAGTTTTATTGCCAGAGACACATTCCTAGAGTCGTTAGAACCTTGCGGGGAGACGTCCAGTGTTTTCTTAACTCATACACAGTCTGACAGTCCAAAGAACGCCGGGAAAAGGGCATGACCAGGGCGTCTGATTTTCAGTATAACTTCTTCTAAATCTTGCTTCATTAAAGGTGATAACTACTTGTACCCCATCACAATCAGGCGGCAGTGGCGTGGCTTCCTGGAAAGGGCCTCGGTTACCATGCTTATCAGACAGGATCTATCTGTATGTGGTCGGATAGAAACAGACTCCAACGTGGGCTGTCAATTCTTGTTTGCATTTGTAAGCAAGGGAAAAAAAAAACCCCGAGATGGTTTAAGGGTGGCAGTTTTGAGTTGTTAAGAACGGCTGGATTGGCCTGAGCCTCCCTGGGTCACTCCAAGGTAGCGGCTGGTGCTCCACATCTGGTTTTGGTTTGCACTAGCTGACAAAGGAGTGTTGTGTATGCACGGCCTCATTGTTAATAGTCTCCGCTCTTTTAGGGACAAAGGGCTCCTTGCTCCAAAGGTAATAGAAATACTTTTAACTCCAATTTACAGATTAGGCAAAATCTCCTATGTTAAAGGTCACCTAAAGAAGGTTGAAAATTGTCTTTGTGAACCTCCCCACGTTCTGGCTATTAAAGAAAATAATAAAATAGCAAGCGTTCTCTGTCCAGGCATTCCATGGAAGAGAGAGGTGTGTGAGGCGCACTAATGCTTTCCAGTCCCCATGAAGGCAGCTCTGAGTCACGTGGAACCAAGTATTTCAACCCCTGGCTCAGCCTGAGAGGGGAGAATCAGGTGTCTGGCCACTACCTGTCTGGAATCAGGGCCTCAGTGCTTCCCAACAACGATGACATTTGACGGTGTGGCATTGAGCTGGGCCCTCGAGGCGGCAAGCATCCGTGCTCGGGGCTGCTTGGGAGTCCGAGGCAGGATGACTGCTTGAGTTCAGGAGTTCTAGGGCAGCTCGACAAACTTGCTCAAGAGAAACAAAAGGCAATGCAATCCTCTTCCAAGAAACCTCGAGGTCTGGCAGAATCTGACTGTTGCTAGGTTTGACGAGATGGGGCCTGCTGTGTGTAGCTGAACACTGATCTTTGCTCACAGTGAGGTTGGAGCCCACCACTAGCTTCCTTCAGACACATCTCAGTACAGTCCAGTTGCCCGGTGGAGCCCCCAGCACACCGTGGGAACCTCGGAGACCATGTCGAGGAGGAGAGTCCCTGGTGTTTCAGAGAACAAAATGGCAGCCCCTCTGTCTACTTCGGAGTCCTCCCATAAAATAATACCATAGGGCAATGGGTCATCACGCCTTCTCCGGCTGCTCACTCAGCACCTCTGCCTCTGTGGACGCCGTGGGAAGAGTTTACTACCCCTGAGGACTGAGGACAATAAAGGTGTAACCCTGGGGGCCCTGTGCCATTGATGGATAGAAGTAGAACAGGAAGAGTTAGTGACGGTCACTTCTCTCTCCTTTTCCTTGAGTCTAAATGCTGCTATGATATTGACACATTTTCTCTCAGACTGATAGGTAAGTTTTCACTAGAACAGCTTTCCTTACAGCCTGGCCCAATGCTTAGCACGTAGCTAATGCCAATAAGCATTCATAGGCAGGTGAATGACCTCACGGGAAGGCTCCTTCTGCCTGAACAACCTGGCAAGCCAGACACTGTCCCACGGTGTTCTGAACACCTCTGGCTGCAAGGACTCCTCACGGCCACAGCGATCCCTCCATGGTTTGTCTCCTTGCAGAGAGCAAGTCTGCACTCACTGTCTTGCTAGTTTTGCAGTCAAGTGGCATTTGGGGCTGGAGTCCTCTGGGAGCTTCTTTCACTTACATCTGGGGTCAGCTGTCATGGCTGGCACTAAGAACACTCACCCTCATCTCTCCATGTGGCCCCAGCCTTTTCCTATTATGGAGGCTAAAGTTTATGAATGGCTGTTACCTAGGAAACCAGCAGATACAGCTTTGGAGTTCTGGTAGCTGAACCTATGCCGTAGACGTGAGCCCACCACATGTGAGGTGTGGGTACCTGGTCCCCACCGTTTTAATGGAGAAAAATCAATGCTTTCAGATGGGTTTGGGGGTGGACCATCTTAGGCAGTGGAGTTGCCATGGTGATATGGTCAGTGTGTAGAAAGGCAATGAATGCTCTGTGCTCTTGGTCTCTACAGACACGTGGAACTGGCTCTTATACTGAAATAGTGTGGCTGAGCATGGTTTTAGGCAGTGCAGAATGTTGCAAGTTGCTTTCAGGGTGATGGCATTGAGATTGGGGAAGGGAGGGAGGCACAGTGACAGACTGCTTTTCTGAACATGCCTATGTGGTGCATGATGGGAGTAATGACTTTCCATAGACGTCCAGGTGACTCTGCCACCAGCTCATCATGATACACATAAAACAGAAAGTGTAGGAGACCATGTACATTTGTGTGTCATGCATGTGCACTTGCAGCGGGGTGCAGCGTGGACACTGAGGAGGGGGTCTCATGAGTTGGAAGTCCTCACAGAGCCCACCAGAGATTTCTTACTTGCAAATGCTTTGGTCAGAGTAGTTGCTCAAAAGGCTCCCACCAAAATGACCCAAGATCTGGAGGTCTGCAACTGAACACTCTCAGTAGAAAAGGGTTATGGAGCAGGGGCCTTTCTCTTTGTTTCTGTCTTGTATGTGTGTGCACATGCGCGTGCATGTATGATGTGTACGTGTGTAACTGCTGTGTGTGTGTGTGTGTGTGTGTGTGTGTGTGTGATTGTGTGTGACTATGGGTGACTCACCACTTAGTTCCAGCTGTTGTCTTGTTTTTCAGTGAAAGCCTTAGCATGGGGTATGCTCAGACAGAAGCCAGACATGGTGAAGACGCTGGGTACGTCCTACACAGATGTGGAGGAGGGATGGCCACCACTGGTCTTCCCTCAGGTGAACCGTAGCATCTCAGGTGTGAAGCATGTAAGGCCCTCTGGAGCCCTCCCCTGACCAGGGTGCTTCCCCCAGACCCTGGGGCCCCCACTCCCGCCAAGCTCTTGCTCTTGAGCAGCCTGTCCTGACTAGATAGACACTGATTCCCATACTGCCCTCTGCTGATGCTCCTGAGATTTGATTAAATCGTGCGCGCGTGCATGCGTGTATGTGTGTGTGTGTGTGTGCATGTGTGTGTGTGTGTGTGTGTGTGTGTGTGTGTGCGTGCGTGCATGTGTTCGTTCATTCAGAACATGCTGTTTGAGAACATTGAGACTCGGGGATGAGACAGCGGCACAGTCGTAGAATCCTCCTCAACAGATATGTGCGTGAGTCATATGTGAATTAAATGGTAGTTTGGAGTCACTGACCTGACCTGACCCACAGCCTCTGGGATGAGCGCACAGTCTGGTCTCCTGCTCTTGTTCTGTGGCCTGCCTTGGAGGACTGTCTCCTGTAGCGTGTTGGTACAGCCATCATTTGTGGAGGCAGAAGGTGGCTCTGAACTTGCTTTTCCCGGTCTCTGCTTAAGCCATGGGAATCCTGGGCTGGTGATTCGGTGCCTTGGTGCCTGCAGTTCTCCACGCCTCTATGACACTCAGCTATGTAGTGTTCACGCCCTATCCACTGTGTGATGCTGTTCACACTCACGAGCCATGTCTGTTTCCCTGAACCAGTAACAGCTGAGGGAATAAAACCTTGCCTCAGCTACCTCACTGAGCAGCGAAAGCAGCCCTGGCCTCTGCGGGCAGATGGGGTGGAAAACACGAGGTAAGGGCTGCACCTGGGCCTCTTAGCGGCTGGTCAGAGCTGTCCACACTCACTCCACCCACAGCCTAGACCCAGACAAACAGCCCTCACCCACTGACCTCACCAGCCCTTGGTATATACGCTCAAGTCAAAGCAGAAACAAAAATACTGCAGTTATTTTAAGTACAGCTGAACACAGGGTGAGTGGCAGAGGTCACACTGTGTTTGGAGGACACTGCTGAGGCTCTCGTGTTTACGTTTAGTATTTTGCTGACCTCAAGGTCAGTGGGATTGCACATTAACATAATTTTCAGGAAAACTACCACATTTAGTTGCGTATAAAATTTTGTTTTTTGTTTTTATGATTTGAAACAGAGTCTTGTAGAGCCGAGTCTAGCCTCAGACTTCCTATACAGCCAAGTCTGACCTTAAAAATCCTTGCTTTTCCTGTCTCCCAGGTACTGGGACTTTAAAGGTGTGAACCACCACATCTGGATTATGTTTAGTTTTAAAACTTCATTTACTGTCTCTCTATGTGTGTATCTAATAGCATTTTTAGAGAGTGTTGTAAGCATGACCCATAGTACTATGATGCTGTGTGTGTGTGCATGTGTGTTGTGCTGTGTACATGTGTGTGTGCATGTGTGTACTTGTGCATGCATGCATGTGTGTTGTGTGTGTGCATGTGTGTGTGTGTGCTGTGTGGGTACATGTGTGTGCTGTGTGTGTTAAATAGCTATAGCAAAGTGCATCTACTTTTTACACTGAACATATTATGATAAATCCTTATACTTTCACATCTTGCAGCTGTGTGAAGAACTGCCAGAGGTCGGGGATTAGGTGGGATGCTCAGGCACAGGCACAGGCACAGGCACAGGCACAGGCTCAGGCACAGGCACAGGCACAGGCACAGGCACAGGCACAGGCACAGGCTCAGGCACAGGCACAGGCACAGGCACAGGCGCTCTAATATGCTGCTGCTGGTTTGGTCCAGCTCTGGCTAATCGTGGCCACATCTGAATTACTGTGAGCTAGACCCATCCAGGGCTCTAACTTCCCATAGTGCTGTAGAGCAGGCGTATAGCGCCCAGGGCCGCACCTGCTACAGGCGGACGGACACACACGCATGCTTACTGCTCCAATGTTTTTCCTTTTGTTCTGTAAATAATACTTGATTCAAAGTTTTTCTTTCTTAAACTTTATGAATGTTGGGTTTTCTTGTTGGTGAATAAAGCCAAGACAGCTTTGTGGGATAATAGCAGTTATTCCAGGAATTTCAAGGCAAGCCCTCTGCATATTGGTGTACTCTCCTCCGGCCTTTTACAGGGACACGTAGTGCCCCCTAGTGTCAAGGATTCCAGCCCTCCAAGGCCCTAGCTTCTGGGGAGCTGACAGCAGCGCCTTTTCTGGGGCTGTAGGTGGCTGCTTCCGCTTCCTGCAGCGCTCCAGGCAGGACTGTTGTTACAACTATAAAGAGGGTTAGAAGGCAATCTGTGTGACCTGTAGCAAAAGGTCTCTTTTCCTTCTCTTGGATCCCCATATCTGGCATGTCAGAGAGGGGCAGGAAGATGGCTCAGTGGGTAGAGTGGGTAAAGATGGGTACAGGAGCTCCAGTCCCCAGCCTTTACATTAAATGCCAGCCATGGTGGTGCCCACAGCCCTGGGTGGTGGGCTGGGAGGAGACAGGAGGACCCCTGAGCCTCAGCTCACCAATCCAGGATAATCTCTGGAGCCTGAGTTCACTGAGAGACCCTGTCACAAAAACAGATCTTCACCAGGGTCAGCGGGAAGAGAAACGGCCTACGTGGATTTCAAGCCATACTTTGGGGCCTTGTCCTTGCGCAGTGGGGGAAAATAGCGCAGAGGTAGTATGTTCCCTGGGGATGCTGCGGCATCTGCTACAGTGAAGCCAACCCTGAGTACCCTGGACTCCAAACCTGGCCTCGGTTTCCTTAAGTCTGTGGATTGGGTAGTGAGATGTGAGGAAACAGAGTGTGATTTCTGTGTTGGCTTCAATACTGATTGCATTTGTGATAGAAATGAATTAGCAAACAATGAACCAAACTAAGTGATGTCAAAGCAAAGCGAGGCCGTCTCAGTCATTTAAAAAAGCAAACAGGAGGGGCGACTCTTGCATAGATGTCTCCAAATTCCCAGGGATGGAGTGACACTGTTGTGCCATTGGTCATCATGCTTTAAGATAGTATCTCAGCTTTTTGTTATACAAATAATTTGAGTAAAATTTTTTTTTTGGAGTGTGGAGGTAGAGGTGTTTGTGTGTGTGTGTGTGTGTGTGTGTGTGTGTGTGTGTGTGTGTGTGTGTGTGCACTTGTGGAAGTCAGTGGACAACTCTGAGGATTAGATCCTTTTGTCCCACCTTTGCCTGGGTTCCAGGCATGGGACTGCCAAGGTCTCTCAGCAGGTGCCGTTACCCACAGAGCCATTCCCCTCAAAGAAGCAGTTTACAAAGTAATGACAGATCAGCAGATGGTGATGTCTAGTCTCTTACAATGGAGACAGATACACTTTAAAACACCACTTAAGATTCCTAATAGTGATAAAAATCAGAGTTAATGTTAGCGGCCCAAGGGTACTGACAAGGACAGTACCGTGACGGGAGACTGATGCCGATGAGGGTTAAGCTGCATCACAGTTGCCACAAGTATGGCCAGGTACCTCCGTGTACCCTCTGATGGCTTGTCCATCATCACAGACCAAGCCTCAGGGATGCTGCTAGCAAAGTGGGGTCTCTAAATACCCCAGTCAGGGGCCAGCATCCTTGAAGTGCTTTGTATAGAGGCCTAGTAATAAAACCAGGACATTTGAAAGTTACTTTCAGCTTAGCTGTTGTGTCAGAATAATTGTGTCTCCCTTAGTCTTTTTTTAACATGAGCAATGCATTAACAGGTTTAGGGTCCCTGCTGATGGCGTTGAGCTCCCAGGATTCAGGGATGAGGATGAACCGGTTTAGCATACACTTGAGGACAAACTGGATGCTGAGGAAGTCAAGCTTATTGGAACTGTTGCTTCATTTGAACCCACAGAGCCGAGCCGGTACCTGCCTCACAGTGAAGGAAATTGCAGCATGGGTGTTGAAAGCTGAGGATTTAGTGTGTGATAACAATTTCCTTGCTTTAAATTCCTTCAAGTCAACCAAGAGGCTGAAGACCGTATTAATACTCACAGAAAGCAATAGTTAAGCAGTGGTTACTTACATGGTAATTTGATTCTTTCTTAATGACCTGCTGGAGGGTATGGTGAGTACAAACATAAGACACATTCATAGACACACACATGTGCACATATATACACAGACACATGCCTAGACACACATTTATATACATCTAAATACAGACAGATGCTTGGACATTCACACACGTACACACACTCATGTACACATACACAAACATATACATAGACACAGACACAGACACACACTCACGAATGTAGACATACATACACATAGGCAAATATTCACCCACATACACACACACTCATGCACACACACATACATACACATAGACACAGAAGCAAGCATGCGTATGCACACTCATGTACATTCACACGGAGCTTTGCCTGACAAGGTAAAACCCAAGCGTGCTGCGCACTCTAAAGAGAAAGCGTCTGTAGGCCGTGATGACTGGGCGACCTGGCAACGGCAGCATCTTATCGCCCCGCCCCGTTCTCAGGCGAAGCCTCTCCCTGATGGAGAAGGGAAAGTTCCACAGCTCAGTGGAGTTTTCCACTGTGGGGCAGCTCCAGATGGCCGATTCTTATCTCTAATCTCAGGCACGTCCCTGGCAAAAATCCTTGGGACATCCTCCTTGCAGGGTTCTTGTGAATAATCCAAACAGTATGCATTTTAAGATTCATGTGCCATCCGGGAAACAACGCACAGCATTTTTTTTGGCCTTAAAAAGCCTGCATTTCTTTCATGGATGAGCTCCAGGGCTTGCAGGTGTGTGTGTGTGTGTGTGTGTGTGTGTGTGTGTGTGTGTGTGTGTCTACTTTGGCATGAGCTTCCTGAATGCTAAGATCACTAGTGGGTCAGAGCCCTGTCACCCTGGCTTTGTCAGTGCCCACTAGAGTTTCTGGTGTGAGAAATGTGTTTCCTCAATGCCAGACCGATGAGCTGTAGACCAATGGTCGCCGTAACACATTAAGACTTTCTTCTGGAGACTTGATACCCTAGCATCATATTCAGGGGGAGGAGGTCCCCCTCAGTCACAGTCATAGGGAAAGGGAATGGGGTGAGAGCAGGAGGGAGGGAGGAATGGGAGGATGCATGGGATGGGATAGCAAATGAGATGTAATATGAATGATTTTATTTTTTGATTAAAAATTACTTTCTTCTGGACTTTTTTTTACTAATATTAAATTTTTTAAAATAATGATTCTTTTTGGTGTGTAGATATTTAAAAAGAAGTGTGTGTGTGTGTGTGTGTGTGTGTGTGTGTGTGTGTGTGTGTGTGTAATGTGTACAGGAGCCCAAGGAGGCCAGAATAGGAGTCAAATCCCCGGAGTTAGATGCAGTTGTGAGGCTCCTGGCATGGGTGCTTTGAGCCACACTCAGATCCTCTGCAAGATCAGCCTGTGCTCTCAACCACTGAGCCATCGCTCCAGCCGCAGCAGAAATATGCTCTGAATGCACACAGCTCTGCCAACCCTTGTGTATGTCAGAGCTTTGTGTATGTGTTGTATGCGTACAGAGCTTGACTGCATTTCTCAGGTATTTGCAAAGCAGTAAGTTGCATATTACTTATTCATCCTAATGTACAAGTTTAATATGCCTGTTGCAGGTGTTTTAAAAATATAAACGAAACAAAGAAGATGGGGGGGGGGGAACGAGTCAAAGAAAGATTCTCCACACTGCCATTGCAACGCGGAGCTTGCTGCTATTTCTTTTCTTGTCTTTGCCTTTAAAACAAAGCACATCTGTAGAAATTTCACATGGTGATTTCTACCAGGCAACAATCTTCCATATCAGTATTTGTGTACTACATAATATTCTTATGGTGTTTGTGTGTGTGCATATGTACACGTGTGTTGCACATATACATGTGTGTGGAGGTAGAGGCATCCTTGTCTGATGCTCAACATTTTATTTCCTTGAGACAGAGTCTCTCATTTAACCTGGCACTCACTGGTTTCTCTGAGCTATAGCACATCCTCGGGGCTGGGCTTGCAGGTGGGTGTGGCTTCACCTGGTTCCTTGAGGTGGGTGTGGCTTCCTTATGGGGATCAGATCTCAGACCCTCATGCTTGCAGTGAGTGCTGTTACCCACCTAGCCACCTCCATCCTGTCCTGCCATGTGTTTAATGATGATGGGCATCCCACTCTTTAGATGTCTGATACGGGGATAATTAATGAAGAAGCCATGCTTCTGGTACTGTGCCCCATTACATGGTGCCCCATTCTTCTTCTTGCTATGGTCTTGTTTCGTTTGCAGAGCTCTGCTGCCCTCAGCCAAGGTGCTCTCTGGGGCGCTGACCCACACACTGCATACAGAGGATGAGAACATAAGGGTGAGACCATCAAAGAATCAGGGACGTGGCTTGGGGACAAATAAGTGATACTGTGTATTTGTTATTATGGTACATTTGAGCAGTTTTGTGTTTTGCACGACTTACCACTTGCTTTGGAGCAAGCTAGGATGGAACTCATCAAAGGAACTCACTTTGTGGGCAAAGAACTCATGGTGGGGACCCAAAGAGCGAGGTGTGCTGTTCGTTCATCGGTGTTGCTCTCCATGGCTACTGTGGGGCCTACTGGCCCAGTGGGGGGTGTTCCTGTGTTTTAAGGAGGGTTAAAAAGGACATGTCTCTGCCAGACTTATGTTGGGATGAGCTCCACTAGCTGGCAGATTGTTCCCTGACAATCGCCTGGTGACAGTGTCTCTCAAAGTAACACCTTGGGGGAAGCCAGTTCTTAGTGAGCTGAGTGACTGGGAGCGAACATCATGTGAGAGCACAGACTTAGGGTCAGGGGAAGATGGGGTGAGCTTCCCCCGCCCCTGTCTATATTCCCCAGGATAAGGCTTGGGAAGTGCCACCTAGTTGTTCTAACTCATAGGAGTGCTTTCTGCTACCAAAAGTTAATTGAAGTTTATAAGAAAGACCATGCGTTCAGCCATCTGGGCGATCCAGTGTAAGTGCTGTTTTGCCGTTCTTGGCATCAGAAATTACTCTCTGAAGGTAAAAACCAGCTAAGCATTTTGTTATTGGAAACTGTGGATTTATAAAAGGGGAGATGGGTGCCATTTTAAAATTCCGTGGCAAGTTTTACAACTCTGCCCCCCAAATTATTATGCTATCTGATCATGGTTCAGATGTTTGTTCAAGTTAAAAAATCAGGCACCATAAGAGGTGCAGGTAGAATCTTTAGAAATTAGATCAGGTGATTCAATTGTCTGGTTTCTTTTTATATTTACCAAAGCAAAGAGTTTACTCTACTAAAATAGTATTTTATCAAATAATAAAGATGTGTATTATACGTAAATCCTGGAGGGTGGGCAAATGGTGGTAATTACAGACAGTTGAAGTGTGTAAGGAGGTCTCTCTGTATTGTGAATTATTTCAGTGTCAAAGCTGAAAAGTTTGCTCTTGACAATTTGGTTCGAACTAGACAGGCACAGGGTTGCTGTTCCTGCCACAGGCCACAGTCAGGTGCTGGGTCGGAGTCTCGGTAGGTCCAGGAGGCAAGACCATTCATGGCTTTTTTTCCCTCTTTGAGACAAGGTTTCTCTGTTATACAGAGCCCTGGCTGTCCTCAGCTCACTTTGTAGACCAGGCTGGCCTTGAACTCACATCAATCTACTTGCCTCTGCCTTCCAAATGCTGGGATTAAAGGTATGTGCCACCATGCCTGGCTCATTCATGGCTGCCTTATTGCAAAGAAGTCAACCTTTTAAAAGCCCACGCCTGGTGAACCCACTCTATGGGCCCTCTTACTGAAGCACAGCAGTGAACATTTCTTCTTAGGCAAGAAGGAAAAAAACAAAACAAAACAAAACCCCACCAACATGTGGAGCACTGACGGCTTTCTTGATTCTGTTTCTTTTTCTCAGCACTTGTAGGAAGCTGCCGGAATAAACAACTCAGAACTTTGAAAATTTTCGGGGAAACACAGTTTTAATCAGCCTGCCATCTTATTCATTGTTCAGAGATAAAAAGAGCCTGAGATCAACATTCCCTGAGAAGCCTTCAGTCTCCAGGACCTGTACCAAGGATTAGTGTTTTTCTTCCTTGTCTTTTAACTCCCCTGCTCCTGGTTCCCACTCCTCTTCCTGTCCCTCCTCCCTTCTGTCCCTCCTCCCTCTTGTCCTTCCTCCCTCCCAGTCCTCCTCCCTCCCTGTTCCCCATCTCTTTCTCCCCCCTCTCAGTTAGAACTGTTGGGGCTTAAACTCAAAGCCACTGCATGCGTGCGCGAGGCAGGTGTGGGGCTCCTGGGCTCCATCCCTGCATCTTGTACCTCCTTTTCTTTTCTTTTCTTTCTTTCTTCTTCTTTTTTGTATCTTAACATAAGGGGTGGACGTGGACGTGGACATGGACGAGGGGGAAAACAGGAGAAAGGAGCTAGTGTGTGGAGTCCGGCAGAGGTGACCTGGGACGTCTGAATGAGTCCAGCTCACTGCCTGCCTACCCCAGGAACCACGGCTTGCCTGTGACTCAGGCTCTCTGGCCCTTTGTGCTCCGTGGGTCCCCGTGAGACCACGCTCTGTACTGGCCCAGCTTTCATGTGCTTCAACTCAAAGCAAACTGTTGTTCCTTCCACAGAGCAAGTAATTTCCTGAGAGTGACTAATTGAAAGCCCCAAGTCCTGTAAGGAATGTTCAGGACTGTGTCAACTCTACTTCCTTCGGGGTGGGGGTGGGGTGGGGAACAGAGCTATGGCCCTGAACCACCTGCAGGTTGGGTTTTACGCAGTTAATGAGAACTTCTCCCGGCCTCCTGTCTGTAGCTCATGGTCCACAGCATGGGTGTCTGTCAGAGGGGCATATGTTCTAGAATGTAGAGACTAGTTATTGGAGTGTGTGCATAAGCATTTCTAGTGGATATATGTATGCCTGTATATAAGGCATGTATGTTTGCTCAGGTGAGCACGTGTGTATGGCCAGTCAACCCTGATGTTAGCCTTCAGACTCTGGTCTGTAACTGGCCGGTTAGCATAGGCTGGCCAGCTAGTGAGCTCAGGGCTCCCCAGGATTGGAGTTGGAGGTGCGTGCCACTACACCCAGCTTTCTGTCTGTGGGCTCTGAGGATTGAACTCGGGTCCTCAGGCCTGCATAGTAAACACTTGGCTGGCTAAGCCACTTCCCCAGCCCATTAAATAAGTGTTTGAAAACAAGATTTTGATATATTCTTTTTTCTTTAATAATCTTTGTTAATTTGGTTCCAGTGTCTGCATTTTCAACTCATTTCTTGGGGGAGCAAAGAGTGATTTCACATATTTGGAAAGAGAACCCCTGAAGTAGTCTTGGAGCGGTCTATGGAGGCATTGAATAAACCAAGGTTTATTGATAGCTGGCTGGCAAATTGCCCTCAAATTGCCCTCATTAAAAGTGACCACGTAGTAACATCAAACAGGTTTAGTTAGCTTCAGCCCTCTGCCCTAGCTGGGTGGCACTCCTGGGGAGGGGGGAGCCGTGAAGGACAGGCGCCCAGGCTGTGAGGTCACCTCCCATGGGCGGCCATGCGGAGCCCCATCACATCTGGTGCAGCCTGTCACCCAGAGTCACACAGGTCACACCTGCTGTGACAGTCCAGCCCCAGCCAGTTGATGCCCCCCTCCATTTTTTTTTTAAATTAAAAAAAAATTCTCCTGGCTGCATATCATCAAGAAAAACAACATTGTTTTCAGGGTCTCTTATCTCTCCACTCCCAAATATCCTGTTTCTTTGGGCTGGGCAGCCAGGACCAATAGAAACCTCTTCCTGCCATTGGCTGACTTCATTTCCCAGACTTAGCACAATCTCATCCGCTCTAAACAACCTCATCAAAACTACTTTCTGGTCAGAGAGAAGCAATAATTATTATTAACATTTATTAACGATCAATAAACTTGATTGCATTATGGCCAGCACTATTAAGGTAAGGAGAGGGTTTCTCTACTTTTGACAAAATCTTGTTCTTGCGCTCGCTTGGCTTCCTTTATCAAGGGCAGATAAGTCAGGGTTGGGCAACACCCCCCCTACCACAATAGAGGACAACAAGATTTCCTTTGCGCTGCCTAGTAAATTTCCTTTTTCCTACTCCGACCATCCGCAAGGCTTAAAAACTTCAAACTCAGAAAAAAATTGGGGTTTCTAAATTCACTGTTGAGCGCCGTGGATTACTTTTGCGATGGCTTTTCGGAGCGCCTTCTGAATTTTCCCGGCTCTTTACCTGTTCCTAACGGTGTCTGGATGTGGGTCTGATACAAGGCCACAGTCTCGGAGGTTGGAGGGCAGGGTCAAAGAGATGGTCTTGTCAATGGTGAATGTTTGGATGCACTTCAGGGAGTCCTTACCACCAGGCGTGCCAGCACGTCCCCGTGGAAGTAAGGAGACTCTCCGTGGCTGTTGGTAACAGGATGGACAAATGTTGACTTGAGCTGTGGGACCTCCGTGCTGAGAGGACGTCTCTAAACTCAAATGGTGGTAACTGGGTGTGTTGGTTTATGTGTCTGCCACAAATAAAACACCTGCCTCTCTGCGCACTGTAAGCTTTCTTCCTAGCGATGTGTGGCCTGTGGGGACCGCAAAGCAGCGGGCGGCTGGCCTCCTCTCTGCTGTGTTTGGGTGGGTCTATGCGTTTCTTGTAAATGTTTCTAGAAGAAAGCTGGTAGAGTGTAGTGTGGAGACAAAGCTGCGCGGATGGGAACTAAATGTGGGCTGGGTGGAAGCCGTTGTACTATGAGGTGGTGGGTCTGTTTGACTACATCCCAGGCCACCACGCTTTGGTGACGGTTGTAGCCGACACAGGCAAAGAAAGGAAGCCAAAGAGTGTTACTCGTTGCGTCTTTAGTTTTGTGGCACAAAAGATGAGACGTGACCTGTTTGTCCAGTAAGAGTTCTGCTCAGCTTGAAAACTCATTAAAAAAAAAATTGGGGTCTGCCCAGAACTGAGATGAGGCCTTAGAAAGCCCTCTTTGGTTTAATGTCCGTCACAACTTGACTGTCACGTAAACTCTGCTGCGGAGCTCTGTCCACTTTTCGTTTCTCAGGGTATATATTCTGTAATCTAGTAAGGCTTGTACCAAAGGCTGGCGCCTTAGAGTTTGCTGCATTCTCTGGCTTTAGGGATTAGTGCCAGCTGCAATATTGTGACCTAGAGGGGAGTTTTAACATCAGGTCCGATATATCCTACTTTTAGATAAATGAGTAGAAATGACTTGATTTTTATAACCCCCAAATGCTGCCCTTTGGATCCTGCTTTAGACTCTTAATTTTATCCATATTTTGAAAACAATAAATCAAATAATCTCTATAAATGTTAAAGAACTTGAGTAGAAGCTTATGTGGGTTCCTCCCCACTCCCCAAATCAATGCTTTTAAAGGGCATAGGAAGAGCGGGTCGCCTTGTGCAAAGTGGAGAGCATTTTGACAAACATTCCAGTGTGTTGCTCTCCCTCATTTATGATCTACAGTTATGAAAAAGTCACTTTTGGAGTCTGAATGCATTTTATTTCTTGAATACCTTTGGGGACAATTGCTTGCTCTGCTGGGGAACTCTGGCCATGGGTGATTTCAGGGTTACATGTATGTCCTCTATCTCCCTGCGATTGAATTCTTCAAGACCCCCCACCCTTTAAAAGCAGTCTCTCCTGAGAGGTGACTTCCTGGAAGATGAGCTTTCTGTGAGCTTTCCTGGATAAAGCAGTGAGATGCTTTTACAGCTTTGTTCATGGGGTAGGAAAAGAAGCCGTGAGTCTGTTGACTGCAACTTTAATTACGCTTATGGTAGCTGGAGCAAGCCTCAGCTTAGCATAGGGAAATGTCCCCTGAGGTTAAGAGACAGTCCCCTCAGGAGCACTTCCCCATGGCAAACGTGCTCAGAGTTAGGTGTTTCAGTCAGCTCTGAGCTTGTGAAGGTGGCATGCCATCTCAGTGGGGTTATTTCCTTCAGTCACTCTGCCTAAAGCCCCGTGAGGCACTCTGTTGGTGTTCTTTCCTGGCTTTGGCGATTTGAGGTTAGACAGCACGGTGGTGTTTCAGTGGGGAGCGGTAAAGGTGTTTTAGGGACTGGTATTTCTCTCTGCACTCATGGGCCTCAGGATGAGACTGAGGGTTCTGACAGGAGCAGGTTAGTATCCGAGCCAACGCCTGTGTGCAGGTAGCGGGAAGATGGCTGCGACTGCTGCAGCTGCTTGGACCCTGGAGCCCGTTGTCCCCAGTGTGACCTTCTATGCCTCAGTTAGGGCTTTAACTCAGCCCTCCAAAGGTTGTCCCGACCTTGTTTACGGAAGCCCAGGATCTATACGTTGTGTCCTGCATTTAAAAACACTGGGCGGGAAACTTAATAAGGTTATGACAGAAACAGTCTGACCCTGAACAAGTATGGCGGATGGGAAGCCTAGGTGGCAAGCCTTAATTCTGGAGTTGAACTTTGCACTCGAGTGCACGCATGTGCAAAGGAAGGGCACAGAGGGAGCATGTTCAAAAAGCACCTTGAGTGGAGGCAGCTTAGGAATCAGACAGGATGTGGAAATTTCCTAAGAGTCCCCAGGCGAGCCGGGTCTGGACGGTTGGAAAGTTCCTGAGGAGGCTCACAACACTGCGCTGGGGATGATGCATGGGCTTTTGGTGGATGTGGCTAAGGATCCTGACAGCAGCTGTTTTCCTCCTCCACCTCCTGGCATCAGGGGAGTAGGCATGGCTTCCTCGCTGCTTTGTGGGGGGCTCGTTGACCATGGAAGAAACTCCAGGTGCCAAATGTTGTTGTTCTGCTGGGTAACTGCCACATCTCAGAGCAGCCCCCCTTCCCACCCCCCTCCCACTCCCCATCCCCCCAGAGCAACCCCACCCCCATGTCTGCTCTGGTTTAAGTGCACTAAAAGACAGGGCTTCTCCAAATGACATCCTGTGTGCATTGGGGCCACTCCCAGGTCCCAGCTGCCCTCCGTGGTACAGCAGTGTGCATATCCATGAATGCACGCGTGAGTGAGTGTGTGCATGTGTGTGTGCATGTGTGTGTGCACCTCTGCCTGCCAGGCGTCCTGACTCGTGGCCCTGTTGAGCAGAGTCTGAAAATGGATGAACCTCATTTAACATGCTGCAGGACCCCCACGCTCAGAGAATGTTCCAGAGCAAAACGATTCCTTCATTGTCTGTATCTCCTTTAAAATCGTTACTGGCTTTTCCCCTCCTCCCTTCTAGAAAACAGATCTCAATCTTTAAAGACATTATTCCCAAGCATGTGTGTGTGCACACACACACACCAGTGTTTCTTTTAAAACCACGCATAGAAAATAAAATACAACGAGAATGTTGCTTGTGCTTTCAGAACGTCCAAGTGAGTTCCCTTCAGCCAAGAGGCATTGGTCTAGCCACTGGTGTTCATGAGGCACTGTGGGGACCCACCCGAGTCCCTGAAATGAGCAGTCTCAGCAGTGCAAATCTGCAGAGACGGTTTTGAAGATCTGCAGTCTCAACATTGCTCTGGTGAGCCTTGTCCTGTTGCTCTAGGGCCTTCTGCTGTGATAGGGTGACGGACACTGCTTCCTATTCTGCCCTGGGAACACCCTCAGATCACCTCAGAGGCCACACACACACAGACACACACACAGACACAGACACACACACACGAGCATGCACACACATTCACATGCTCGCGCACACACACATATGCGCATGCACACACACACACACACACACACGCATGCACATACTTGCTCAGCTGTATTTATGTGCTCAGCTGGCTTGTGTCTATGGGCAAGGCCCCTCAGACGCCTGACCCCAGCTTTCTCACCATCACAGTGGCGGCTCTGCCTCATGCCATGGAGCCTCTAGCAGGCACTCAGTAAGTGGCAGATGCCCGTCACTCAGGTCGTGGTCGCCTTCCATGACAAACTGCCGTGCTTTCTGACTCCGCGTCACCCTCCATGTGTTTCTTGTAAGCCTGCTTCAGGAGGGAAGCGTATGGCCACAGAAGGAGCAGCAGGGTGACTTCCCGCAGTCATAAAGTAGCCACCGCAGAGCCTGTGGCAGAGTGTGCTGGGCTGCGGGGATGGCGGGAGCTGATGATCAGCACCCACTGCCCTAGGTGACAGTGCCCTGGGGTCCGGCTAGCCTGCTGCCTCACCTGGTCGCTGACAGCAGGAGGCCTGGGCTGCATCTTGTTCCTTGGTCGCACAAAAGAGAGGGTTCCTGGGATCCTTCCCTATCCAGTTGTCATCATAACTTTTAGGGGAAACATAATTTTGCTTTGTACAATTTACAGACATAGAATGAAAGACAATTTTCTTTTTCTTTTTCTTATTTTTCCTTTTGTTTTTTTGAGACAGGGTCTCTCTGTGTAGCCTTGGCTGTCCTGGACTCACTTTGTAGACCAGGCTGGCCTCAAACTCACAGCAATCCTCCTGCCTCTGCCTCCTGAGTGCTGGGATTAAAGGCGTGCGCCACCACTGCCTGACAGTTTTCATTACAGGGAAAGTACAAAGATGTTATGAAATCAATTTAGATTCTCTTCATCCGAGGAGGCTACAGTGGCTACTGACCTCTGGTGTGGTCTTTCTGATTGTGTGTGTGTGTGTGTGTGTGTGTGTGTGTGTGTGTGTTCTTCTATATAGCTAACTGTTCTGCTTTTTTTCCTTGATACTAATTTGTATACATTCCACCACCATGTCACGTATAAGCCTTTAATTAGCATAATTTTATGTTTCTTTTATTCCACATAAAATAGATGTCATCCTTTTACAACCAATGCCTGCTGCATTCTCTCCGTGATTAACTTTGTGAGCTTGGTTGCTTAGAAAAGAAATTCTTGTGCCCAAGTACTCCTATCTTTACTGTCCTTGTCAATGTTAAGCATCTTGCCAGGTCCGCAAATGGGTGCCCACTCCCACCGAGAGGGCTTGCGTCACCCAGGGCTCCTTGGATATTTTGACCTAACCTCTTTTGTGGCCCTTCTCCTCATTTTGACTTGAATTGGTGTGTGTTTCAGCATTCCCCCCCCCCTCTTTTCCTGAGAACCTGTCTCAATTGTCCACTGCAACTTTTATTTTTGCCCTTCCACGCCCCGTTTGACACAGCACGTTTCCCAGTGTGTCTCCCACGGACCTTGTCAGGGCCTGGGCTCTGTCATTTTTCTCTTCCCTCCCATGCGTTTCCTCCAGTTTCTTCTCCCTCTGCCTACTGCTCGCCTTGGTTTGTTTGTATCTCAGGAACCCAGAGGGCCTCGTTCTTAGTAATAAATAACACACACACACACACACACACACACACACACACACACACACACACACTTCTTCAGCAGTGTCAGCAGGGGCTGGCGAGCTGTTGGGCTGACAAGTATCCAAATAATGTATTTTTAACTAAAATCCATTGCAGTCACTAGGGAGGAGGCAAGGGATCAAAAATAAAGTGGTCCATTGTGAAGTCACAGCTCCTTAGTGGGTCTCTTTTCCCACTGAGATGAAATGGATTAAGTGGAGTGTGCGTGCATTTAAAGGCACATAAAATGCTTTAAAACATGAAGCTCTAGGACTTGGAGCTGGTGATTCCAGTTTGATGCCATGCCGGAGCTGCCTGTCAGGCCTTGTGCTTAATAAACAAGCACCCTGTCTCAGATGCTCAGGGCAAGCTGGCACTGTAGCTTCCTCACAGTAAGGACGGAAGCTTTGAGAAGGAAACAGAGTGGATGGTCTCCTTTCTTGGTGTCCTCGGTGATCTCTCTAGGCTGGTTGTTCCCTGTCTCCCTGGCGCTAAGTTTCTTAGCAAAGAAAGGCGCGCTGAGTGCTCTGAAAAACAGCAAGACGCTGGGTCGTAAGAGTCCTTGTAACTGTCTACCCTGTCACCTGTTCTTACGTGAAAACAGCCCGACAGCAGCCATCCTGTCTGTCACAAGAGGCAGCTAGGCAGTGGGCTGCTGGGAAACTTGAGGGTGGTGGCATCTTGCTGCTGCTTCTGTGTTTGCTTGGTGACAAGGACTGTTTTAGACTGTTTCATTTTTTGAATTTTTGAAATGGTCTCACTCTGTACCTACCCCCAGGATGGCAGAGAACTCATGGCAACCCTCCTGCCTCGGCCTCATCATTGTCAGGATTGCCTGGCTTAAAGGAATATATGCATCAAATGATTTTTCTCCTGCAGTAGTGGGGATGAACTTCAAGGCTTTGTGCGTGCTGGCAAGAATTCTTTCCTTATTTGGCAGTATCTAAGGGATTCCAGGTCTGTTGGTGACTGGCTTACGTGTCCTCAGCCCAAGTGTCAACTTCCTTGCTCTGCCTCGGGTGTCAGTAATGAAAGCTGGGGTTGGAGTTTTCCGCTAGGCCCCGCTGAGTCTTTCAGTGGGGTGTTGGGGGAACTTGGGCCAGGGAGGAACAGGTGCCATGCTGTTATGTGCAGATAAGTGCTGAGGGTCTCAGAAAAGAAAAACACCAAAGCCAAGTAAAATCATGTATGTTTTCAAGTGCCACATCAGGCTCCAACCATAACATCAACACCAGGGCTATTACTTCAAACACTTGCTGAAAACAATGCGTGCTTGCTTCTGGAAAATATGATGGGAAACATCAACCGGGGAAGCTACAGGCTTGACTGGTGCACATTCAAGGATGTGTGTGTGTGTGTGTGTGTGTGTGTGTGTGTGTGTGTGTGTGTGTGTGAGTCTGCATGCACCTGTGTGCACAGATGTGTGGTCACTAGAGGTCAGTGCTTGGTATCTTCCTCAGTTGCACTGATTTGGTTGGGCCAGCTGTTCAGGGAGCCCCGCACCCCTCTGTCTGGGAACCCCAGTCTTCACCACTCCACTGCGGGGCTCCCAGAAGCACCTCCTGCTAGATTCAACCTTTACATGAGTGCTGGGGAATCGAACTCAGGTCCTCATGCTTAAGTGTCAGGCCCTTTATGCACCGAGCCATCATCTGTTCCCCTCCACACCTGCACCCCTGGTTCTGAACAATCCCACTTTTGAGGCACCCACGTCTGTGATTCACCATTTATTTTGCTGTCTTGACATTGCAGTGTTACCAATAACACATGGGGCCTCTTCCACCCCTCCCCCATCCTCTCATTCCGTCTCCCTCCTAACCCCGTACCCTCTTTGTTGCTGCAAATAACAAGTCCAGTTAATAAAGCCCGTGTGGGCTCGGGTGTGCGGCCACACTTGATGGCACGTACTCTTGAGCTTCACTCAGAAGGAGAAGAGACTGTTGAGAGAATACGTCGGAATTTGTCAACGTGGTGAGTCCATGACTCAACCTGAGGCAAGGTTTCCTAAGACATTGCTTTAATAACTTGTGGTTTCGTGTTGCCTGGCTCTCCTTGGTGGTCCCGTGTGTTTCTACAGTGGCCGTCGGTAGCGGGGAAGGCTGCACAGGTCGCCGAGCCCCCAGTTAGCTGCAAGAAGGACTTGATGCTCTATTTCTTGGTCCTATCATTGCGATAGACTCTGTGGGAAAAGGTTGGCTTTATCATTGCTACAGGGCATGGCAGGCACAGACAGTAGTCACAGAAGGGCCAGGGAGAGGGGACTCCCTGGGAGGGGAGTGGTGGCCAGATCTTCAGCCTGGCACAGTGGGACCTCAGCAGGAAGTCAGCCTCCCATGGCCTTTGTTCTTTAGGGGTGGGGGGAGTGGAGCTGGGCTGCAAGTGCATCACACAGTGCTTCCTGAGGCCCCACACAGTGGGGCCTAGGCAGATTGTCTGTGAGGCTAGCCAGATGCTCTCAGCAGGGTTGCAAATCATAGCCCTGGTCGAGCCCTTTTCACCTGGGAACACCACCATGCCCGCTTGTGTTGCTGTGGAGTGCACTGGGCGCAGGAGCTCCTCAGTAAATGGGAGCCACTTGCATCTGTATCCAGGCTCGCCTCCATCCACTGTGAGCAACAGAGGAATACAATTGTGTACCGTTGCTTTCTTTCAGCGTCACCACCGATGTGTGAGTTCAGCTTTTCCACATTCAAGGGGCTCGTTTGACCCTTTTCTCCAAGGGGCTCCCTGCTCTGTATTGTGAGACAAAAGCTCTGGCAGAAATAGCCACTTCCCAGTGTTCACAGCTGGAGATGACATGCCCAGTGCTAGGACATGCCTGATGGTGCACCTGACTGACCCTTTTCTGGATCAGTCCCTCCCTCTCCCTGATCCTCTCTTCTCTCCATTTTCTTCTCTCCTTTCTCTTCTCTTTTCCTTCTTCCCCTCCCTCCCTCCCTCCCCCTCTTCTTCTTGCTCTCTCTCTCTCTCTCCCTCCCTCTCTCCCTCCCTCCCTCCCCCCCCTCTCTCTCTGCATTTCCTGTGAACCCTACTACAGGGGTGTTGAAAAACATAAAGATGAGCAGCGGAGCAATAGAAGCCCTGAGTGTCCAGCAGGGCAGAGGGGCCTAGTTAGGTCCGGTTCTCCTCACTGCTCTCATCCGAGAAATGTGGACAGAGCAGTTCTGTGCATTCTCAGTCTTAAAAGGCAGAGAGAAGACTGCCTGGGAAAGTTGTCCCGTGCAGAACTCATCAACACACAAGGCTTTGGCTTCTCCCATGTCTCTTTGTCCGTGTGGGTGCTTAGGACTAAGAAAATGTATTTACAGTCACAGAAAATGAAAAATATTGCCAAAGAACAAATACAAGTGACTTTCAGAGTTATCTGACTCCAGGAATTTTACTTTCTACTAACTTGAATTAACACAGACAGCTGTGTAGACTTGGCCTCTTTTGTAAGGCAAAGAGGATGAACTGTGAAGCATCTAAAAGAAATAAAATCTGCTTTGCTAGGTCCACCTTCCAGCCATTAAACAATCCCCTCTTTGCTTCTTCATATCCCTGAGAGGAACTGCCTGCTGGACACTAGCCCTACCTCTACCCTTTTGGCTTGCTACTGAGGCATAAGCCCATGGCGGCCAGTTTTTAACTATAGTGATTATGAAGAAAGTGCTTAGATTTTTTTTAAGCCTTGTTCTCTGGTGATGGAAAACATCTTTTTTTAGATCCCGTGTTTACTGCTTTGGTAAACAGTAAAATGCTGCTGCAGCAATTACCTTGAGGACAAACGGTTTGTAGACAGATACTTCCTATACTTGCTTCCTGCCCTGATAGCCAGGCCAACCAGAGTCCCGGGTGGCAGGAAGGGCTCCTTCTGGAAGCTTCCTGCCCATGCACGACTCCTTCCTTATTCTTAATGTCTTCTCCATTGGGATCAAGACCTACTCCTTATTTTGAAGAAAGGAGCCTGTGCTTTCTAACAGGTGAACAGAGGAAGCGTTAAAGTAATGGCTTTTGTGTCTGTTTCTCAATCTTGGTGTTATCTCACAGGACTGCGCTGTGTCCTGGGGGGTGGCTAGGGCTCTCCAGCCTTTTTGAGTCACCGAAAGAGATTTATGACCCTAGTGGTTCTCCCCCATGTTGGCTGAAATCGGCCAGATTTCGATCCAAAAATTTTCAGCTCTTGGTTTGTTCTCTGTGCTGAGTGTACAGCAGTCATTAAATCCCAGGGAACGCATTGTTTGGGGGCCTTTGAAGCAAAACAAATAAAACCACAAAGCACAAGCAGTGAACAATAGAGAGTCATCCATTACCCATCTACAGGACGTGTCCTTAGCGACTGGCCCTTTTGTGGGGGGGGGGGAATATATCAAGTCAACAAACAATAACACCGAACAATAAACTAAACAAAATAAATAGCCTCAAGAGCCCTGGGGCTCTATTCCTGGAAAAGTCCCAGAGAATGTTGCTCACAGGTTCAACACAGGGAAACCTGCTGCTACCACGAGCCTCCTGCAGAGGTCAGAAATAACCACACCCCAAGAAGCTCTCACTGCAGGTGCCCCTCACTCCTAGCCCCCTTCTATGCAGACCCCCCTCATTTCTGGCCAGCCTTCTCTGATGCCCCCCTGGGCCTTCCACAAGGCAAGTGTCTCCTGTGAGCGTGGCAATGCAGTGAGAAGGACACCAGTGGGTAGGAGGCCCCTCTGGTCCTGCACACAAAGGGGCCATGTATATAACTGCCCTGTGGAAACAGAGACTCGCGTTGCCTGGGGAAACTGTTGCATGTGGGAGCTTGTGTCCCCTCATGATTTTCTCTACACAGCCACTCAAGATACATATTTTGTGTTTGAAGTGAACAAGAATTGAAATGAAAAAAAAAAAATTGGCCCCAAGAGAGTTTTCCCTGTGGCGCCTCCCCAAACCTGTTTGCTAATCTTGAGGGCCTCACAGTGTAGAATCCTAGCATCCTGTTTGAGCACAGACAGGGTCTCTTCCTCTGCCCTTGCACTGGGAGGTGTCGTCTGCACAGCGTTGTCACCTGAGGGTGAAGCTCCACCTGTTGTCCCCCAGTGCAGTTCGCCACAGATGCCGCCTCTGCAGGTTTACAAGATGCAGGACACCATGGATCCCGGTGGTGTGAATCTGGGATGGGGTCAGAGGGCAGGCATGTATGGATGGAGGGCCTCACCTGTGGGGGTCCCCTCAGAGACCACCTGGACTGTCTGAGGATGCTTGGTTTGTTCCTGTTACTTGGACTGATGCTCGAAAGATCTGTTGAATAATATTGGCGAAGTGGTAACAATAAAAATCTTCCTATTTTTACATTTCAAAACAATTACTATGGAGATTTAGAAAAGTAAAATTCAGAAAAGAAAATTAAAATATTTTATGTCACACCATCACAGGTGTGCTGGTGCTTGACTCTTTTCTGATGCTGTATATATGGTTTGTTTTGTTTTGTTTTGTTTTTTGCAGGTATAACATTTGAGAAATGAAACTCATTTTTAATATAGCGATTTCCTACTCACTTCCTTTTTCATAGGCTCCTTGGGAAATACAGGTCCCATGTTGTGTGTGTGTGTTTTTTTCTTTCTTCTTCTTTTTTTCTTTTCAGGGCTGGAAACTGAACCCAGGGCATAGTGCGTGGGCTGCAAGCTCTCTATGCCCTGACCTGTGTCCACTCTCGGAGGCTTGTTTCCCTTATCTGATGGGGCAGTGACACCTGTCTTGCAGTCCTGTGACTGAAAAGCTTGGAGCATGCATGACTTTGGAGCATCGGGGGGCAGGGTGAGCCCTCTAGCCACTCACCCGATACTCTGTGCTTTGAAACTTTTAAAATGATTTTTAAAAATATTTATTTTTATTATTTAAAAGTGTGTGTGTGTGTGTGTGTGTGTGTGTGTGTGTGTGTGTACATAACTGCAGTTGCCGGCACAGGCTAGAGGTATCAGGTCTCCGAGAGCTGGAGTTACAGGCAGTTGTAAACTGTGTCATATCAGAGTTAAATCTGAATACAGGCCATCTGCAGGAGCAGTGAATACTCTCTTAGCCACAGGCCATGTTTTCACCCCCATCTCTTTGATTTTGAGACAGGATCCCACTGTGTAGCTCAGGCTAGCCTTGAATTTGTGAGCCTTCTGCCTTTTCCAAGCTGTTTGGATTATGTTCCACCATATATAGCCTCATCATCATCATCATCATCATCATCATCATCATCATCATCATCACATATGTGCTATTTGCTCTTCGGTAGTAAATCAATTATCTTTTCCAGATGTAATTTTCATGTTTGTCTTCAAACCCAGTGCACTTTGGACCCTCAGAGTTTTGTGTGAAGGGGCAAGTTGTGAGAAGTGAGGGACTCAACTGTGTGGCCGTCTTCAAGCGAAGACCCAGGGGTGGGCAGTTGCACTTAGCTCCATTTTTGTAATCCCAGGAAAAGAGTCAAGGAGAAACCAAGATGGGCTCCTAAGGCATCTCTTCTCCGGCCTTAGTCCCTGGGTGAGCTCTCTGCTGGGAGGTGCAGTTCTGCAAGGAGCAGCCGTGGAGTTGAAGGTGACAGTTGAAGTTTTCACCAATTCTCCAGCACGGGGGGGGGGGGGGGGGGGGACCTTAGTGAGAGGAAGTGAGCAGGCGTCTACTGAATTACCACGGCAGGGCAGTTCCTGTGAGTCAAAGTTTGTGAGGGAGAGGGCCACGGGTTCCTGACTATAACCTCTTCTCTTTAGGAGGCTGAGCCAAGAGAACTGCATGTTCAAAGACCTGCGGAGGCTGCAGCGTGGGGCCCAGGCTGGGCAACTTAGATCCTGGGTTAAAATAGTTAAAGTAGGAAGAGGCACGAGGGACGTAGTTTAATGGTAGAGCACCTGCCTCACAGGCACCCTGAGTCCAGGCCTTCAGTCAGCAGTCTGTCTGACTGTTTCTCCCTCCCTCTGTCTATCTCTGTCTCTGTCTCTCTTTTTCTCCCTCTCTGTCTCTCTCTCTCTCTCTGTCTTTGACTCCCTTCCCCCCTCCACACACACACGCACACGCACACGCACACCCATGCACATTAGTTTATATCACACCAGTCATGATCAGACACCCCCAAATACGGGCTGTGAAAACTAAGTGCTCTGAGCTGTGACTGTTACGCCACTCCAGTGAGCAATGCATCCTGGGTAAATGTCTACCTGACGAATGGATAGCTGCTCCAGTGGTAAGTGTGCAAGTGTGCAAGTGCGCATTGGATCAACAGGAAGGCAGCGCCAGTGCGTGACAAAACAATGATAAGGAATCTGTTCCTTTTTTTCACGCTGTGTTTTTTTTTTCCTTCAACAAATCTACACTTTTTCCTCCAACATGGCTTAAATGACGAGTCGCCATTTGCTTTAACGTTTGATTGTGCATGTTTATGGCGCGAGTGTTCATACTCATATAGGTCATGGTAAGGCTGCTGTGCTCAAGAAGGGTCATGTTTCTGCTCTCTTCTGTAGTTATCCAGCGTGCGTGTCAGGGGTCGGGTCTGCTCCGCCTCTGTATTTACCGTGAGCAAAGTTGCAAGGTACGGCAGCGTGTTAGTTAGTGCAGCTCTGGGTAGCACATTGCCCTCTAGACTCCATCATCCTATGTGACTGATGTTTTCTACCCTTCGGCCTCCATCGTAACCATTTCCTTCCAAACCCTTGGAAACTGTTTTCATTTCTGTTTGATTTGTGCCTATTTAACAGTTTAGCTTGTGCCTGCAAGGGATGCCATACACTCTTCCCTCCCGTTACTAACCTGTTTGGTGCAGCATATCACCCTCAGGATTCCTCCACACAGGGCACGTGATAGAACAATCTATCTCCACGTCTCCTTCCTTTTGATAGGAGTTTCATATAGCTCAGGCTAGCCTGGAATTCTCTGTGTAGCTGATGATGACCTTGAACTTCTGACGCTCTTCCCTCTGTCTTCGAGGGCTGAGACTGTAGCCGTGTGAGTCCACATCTGGTTTGCATGGCATTGAGCACGGAACCCAGGGCTTCATGAATGGCATGCCATCCCCAGCCTGGAATCTCATTGTTCAAAGACAAATACTACTTACATTGCACAGGTTTGCATTCCTTCACCCACTGGGGCTGTCCCTGCGTCGTGTGTCAGGAAAACAATGCTGCCGTGACTGGAGGCTTGTGGGTATCTTTATTGGGTGTAGACTGAATCACCCAGGGACTTCTGGAACATACGGCAGTCATATGCCTGTCCTTGAAAACCCCTGTTGGCCATTTTAGGTCTTCTTTGGGGGAAGGAAAATACCTTTCCACGGTCCTTTGTGCTTGCCTGTGCTGGCCAACTGTACAGGGCTGCGCAGAGCCTGGTGGGGTTCGGAGTGTTTGGGGCTCTTCTCTGGTGAATGTGTTGTCTCTCCTCTGGGCTGTGGATGGGGATACTCCTGCTGGAAACTTAGAAGCAGAAAGGCATCTGCCTAGCAGCTGGTGTGTGGGGGGGCACCTCCTTCCTTGACACTGGCCACGATGCAGCAGGCAGCCTTTGAGTTCACTAAGGGACAACCCCCTCCACCCACTTGATACCAGGGGTCTGCACTGGGTCCTTCGGCTGGCTGTTTGCTGCAGCTTGTTAACTAAGCCTTTGTAGACTGGAATCAATGAGAATCTGTACTAAGCGTGCTGTTGTAAGTACTGCTAGCTTTTCTTCTGTGACTATTGTCACTCCTTTAAAATTTCAATGGCTCTGTAATAATTTAACTTCTTAATTGTGGGTGCTGGCCTCTGTGTACTCTTTCACTCCCACAAGGTTTCATAACACCTGGGATTTGGCAGCTTACACAACGACAGTTTTCATCTACGACAAATGTAAGGCGGCATCTTTATTAGTAGCTAAGTTTCTGTTTTCAACTACAAAATAATCTGTTCGATAGTACAGATTAATATCAGCAACAGAGAATAAGCAGTGTATTAAGTCTTGAAAATGTACATTATTTAATTTGGTCAGTCTTACAGATTAAATGGTTAGGTAGAAAATGATGGTACCAGGAGGCCATGGCTCAGTGGTTGAGCATGTTGCTGCTCTTCCAGAGGACCTGAGTTCAGGTCCCAGCACCCACATCAGGCAGCTCATGGCCCCGGGCACCTGTGACCTCCATCCCCAGGGCACGCAACACATTCATCTCATTTCCGTGGTCACCTGCACATAGTGACACACACTCATACAGACACAGACACATATGCTCATAAATAAAAAAATAAAGATGAATGAAGAAACTGGTGAAAATGTGATCTTCCGTGGAACTTGAGGTGTTCTGTGCAGCTGGTTCAAGGTCTCTGCCTAGATTAGTGTAGGTACATGTAGTTCTCAGGAAAGACGCAGCGGGGCTCCGGGATTCTTTGCCTAGTTTCCCTGAGAGGTAAAACCTTTTTAAAAATGTATTTACTCCTTCATGATTTCCTACATATGTAACGTACTGCGACAATATCCTCCCATTTTATTTTCTTATTCCTTTCTCCCATGGAACCCCTTCAAATCTCTCCCTTCCTACTTTCATGTCTCTTGGGTTTTTTTTTTCTTTTAGAACCCCTGCATTCAGTGTTGCCTGTGAGAGCAGGCGGGGGCTCATGAACGTGAGTCAGGGAGGAAGAGTGCCCAGTGGCTAAGCACTGAGGCAACGGACCCATTTATATTTACATTTTTGCTTTTTGTTTTTTAATGAACATTCTTCAGTTGATTAGGAAATTGCCTCCCTAGTGCATGTAAGACTGTAAATGTTTGCTGAAGGAATGAGTACATGAAGAAGTGATCCAATATATATGAAATCTTTCTCAGGTGAACTGGATAACACAGGGTCCAGTTTGTAAGGAATCAAAGGAAAGGAAATGACCTTCACTTGGGATCAGAGGTTGGAAGAAGTTTTCACTGGCCACTGAGAGCCCATTGTGTCTTAGGCTAATTGCATTTCGGATGTGTACACTTAATTGTTCTTGGATAATTAAAAGAGAAACAGGATTTTGATGGAAGAGCAGGTATTCATGGGCACACTCATGAGTGGGCACACTCACGGAGTAATTTGCTTGTGATTATTGGTTACAAAACATGCTAAGGAGATTATATTTTAACTTCCTTTTGTTCCATTTCGACTTTTAACATGGTTTTAAAACTGTTTTTGAAACTCTAAAGATGCTTGCACCACTGGCTCCCTGCAGAGTTGCGATGCCGGTTAGGATGTGAACTGGGCACATCTCTCATTGGTCCAGAGCTGGATTCTCCTGCCCAGAGAAGTGAAGGCTCTGTCAAGCTAGGGAGTTGACATGAAAAGGTTTATAAAGAAGGATGCGCACTCCTCTGAGACATCATGGCTCGGTTCTGGGGAAGTTTGGCTAAGACTACAAGACAAATGTCGCGTCATGTGATGCCGTAAACCAGGAAAGTGTTTGGTTGTTGTTACAAACAGCAGCCTCGTTACGATATCAGTTTCACAGGGCAACGTGACAAATAACCACCCCCCCCACCCCAGACTGAGTTCCAAGCACCACACGTCTCTTCTCTCACAATTAGGGAGACAGGTGTTCCAGCTGCACCTGCAGGGCAGGCTCCCATGGAGGTTCTGAGGAACAGACCCAGGCCTCTTCTCTGGCCTCGCCTGCCTGCTCAGGCGGCATGTGGTCCCCCTCATCCTGATTGTTGCCTCCTGTCTGTGTATGGTTCCGCCTCTAATAAGGATGCTCTCACTGCATCTAGGACCAACTTTAAATTAGTGTGACCTCATGGCAGCCATTCATCACCTTGGCAAGCCCCAACCACTGAGTAGACCTTACTCCAGGATCACAGGTGAGCACTGTGGCAGTGAGGTGGCAGTGAAGGCCACCGAGGCCCTCCTGCCCTGCGCAGCCTCTCCTGTTTGAAAGAGCAGGGCTCAGGGCACCAACTGTGCCTGTCAGGTAGAGCAAGGATGCCAGGGGTTTCACCTTCATGGCTCTATACCAATCAGTTTTCTGTGTGAGCAGCATTCTAGATGGTGGGACTGTGACTCATGCCATTAGGGGAAACATGACACTTGTTGTGTGCCTGGCCACCACCACAGTTAAACCCTGTGTGATGATCAAAGTGAAATCACTGTAGAGCGAAGCATTCACTCAGCGGGCGGCTCAGTTTCACAAGATACCCAAGTGATGTTGCGGTTTCTCTTATCACTTGACTTAGTAATAAGAGCAAGAGTGTAGTTCGAGGTAGCTCTGGGCTTCAGGCTTTGTTGCCACAGCAGCCAGTCACGTTTCTCCTCCTTGTCCCCCCACCTTCCCAGGCAGATGAGTGTGCTAGTCGCCTCTTCACAGAAGGACTTCCAGTTTCATGTCCTCAGTGCAAAGACTGAACTCACAGAGACGGGCCCCGCTTGCTACAGCTACCAGGAACTGTCTCCTCCTTCTTGCTTCTGTGTCCTTGGTGTCTGCCGAGAGGCCACACACCAGGCTAGAGATGTGACCTGCTGTGACAGGTGCTATGTCTTCTGAAATAGCTCAGTTTCTGAGGTTCAGAACTTTATCTCGCCACTAACAGTGGGGTCTCTGGAAGGTTAAGAAACAGGCTGTGGACTTGGGTCACACACACGTGTCACATTGTCTGTATGCGCTTGCATAGTTCGTGTGCATGAGAGGGCTGCTCCCATGCAGCCGCCCACCTAGCTGTGGTGCTGAGGAGTTCGTGGAGCCATGAGGAGAGGTGGGGGTCACCCAGTGGAATCCTTTTTCCTTGTAAGCTAGTGGCAACTACAGGGGTTCGGTGGGTCCCTTGGATGTGCGATTAGGGCCATTCAACGCGTCCCCATGGATGGTCAGGGCTCTTCTCCCCAAAAGGCTGACAGGCAGCATTAAATCGTGTTTGCAGAGCAAGCCTCTGTTTCCGGGATACCTTTTCTCACTCAGTCTGTAGTAACGTTTCTCAATGTGACAAACACCTGTGTCATGCCATGCTCAGATCCTATTTTTGGGCTGGCCTATACCAACAATGTGGGTGAGGTAACCGTGGAAACGTGTTTGTGTGCAAACATGTCCATGTCTACAAGGCCTTGAGCGCCATGGCTCACCCATTGGGTTCAACGCGACGATAAGAAGCCAGGGGCGGTTTCGAGAGCCGTGTTAGGGCAGTGTGATGGCTAGACAGGAAAACCCGGGCAGATGCATTTGCTTAGGGCACACGGGATGCTTTCAGATCTCCTTCATTTTAAACTAGGGTATAAAGTTGTGGTTCTGCGCACAGAGAACTGGTTAGGTCTCACATACGCACTTTGATATATGTCGTGTCTGAATACTGGGCGTGGCAGGCACCCTCTATCCCATTTGTAACCAGTCACAAACTGTATCTATTTTACCTGTTTACCTAAGCATCGTAAGTGTGGGCGCAGCCCAGAGGCTCAGTATAAGCGGGTCCTAAAGAAAGCTACTGCCTGGGTGATAAGATAAGAGGTGCAGACCCCGCTCTGGGTTTTCAGGGGCTATTTTTAGCTGCAGCTTTCCCAGTAGATGCCCTAACCTTTTTGGTGCTTCTCGGGGGCCCCTTTGGTTAGCTCTGTCCTTACAGTGTGTGCTGATAACGATGTGCTCACAGGTTTGCTGCTGTGAAGCCAGTGGCTTCTCAGAGATCAACAGAACAGCCACTCTGGCCTCTAGGATCAGGGCTCCTGCAGAGCCTCCGTGGTCCATAGGCAGGGACACAGAGCGCATGGTCCATAGGCAGGGACACAGAGCGAGACCACTTGGTATATTTCTCCTGATCCACAGAGGGAAAAGGAGCGTCTCAAGCTGCTGTCCAGTGGTGGACACAGCCCCTAAATCAGCTGTGCCTTGTTCTCCCGAAGCCGGGCAATTTGCTTCAAAACACCTAAGTGGGGTTTTCTGCTCATGACCTCAGCTTGCTGGACCCAAGGGCAGGGGTTACCGGTGTGGTCATCTGGGCTCTGCTGTTCAATACTTTTTCCTGCGCTTGTCCGTTAGTGCACATCTGCAAAGGGGCCGTTGACGTGGAATTCAAATCTGGTTGTTTAGTCTACACGGAGCGGGAAAGGATTCTGTCTCTTTAATATTTATAACGGTTGGACAGAACTTGCCGGGTGAAGGTTAATTGCCCTCCACTTTAAGCGGCTCCCTGCCCAGATGGGTTATCAGGGCTGAACACTCGTTACAAGATTAATCTCATTTCCGACAAGACTTCCCTTTCCTTCAACTGATTTTTGCCCAGCTATTGGAGCTGTCATCAGCCGTTAAAAGGAGGGTGGATCACTCTGGGACAGAAGCGCTGCTATGCACAGAAACAATGCAGAGCCATGTCCTATCTCAGGAACATCTTTAGGAGAACACATTTGGCCCTGCTATAAGGCCAAGGCTCATAAACAGCAGGGACAACTGGAGTTCCCTGAGCAGCGTGCCTGGTGACACATTTCCAAGGTGCTTACACCCCCCTTCCCTTGCTGTGGGGTCCTGTCCTGGGACGTGGAGCCACACACTGGGTGGCGTTGGTTGGGAGGCCTTCAGACAGTCATAGTGTGATCATCTCATTTCTGAGGACTCCACCTAGGCAGGGACAGGCTCCCACGTCATACCCTGTGCCATTGTTGTGAATGGGAGGCATAGCTCAGAGGAAGCAGTCTTCGGGGACTGTAGTCAGTGGTTCTAGGTGTCTGTGTGACACTCTACATGCCTCCTCCCACTGTGCGCTGTGCACCTATTAGGCACCTCCTTCAACTCCTGTGTATATTCAGGTTTGTGATCAATCTCAGAGATTTTAATACACAGTGAATACACAGTGAGTGCACACCACAGTGAATATGCAGTGAGTGTGCATCACAGTGAGTACGCAGTGAGTGAGCACCACAATGAATACACAGTAAGCACACACCACAGTGAGTATGCAGTAAGTACACAGTGATTGCGCACCACAGTGAATATGCAGTGAGTGCACAGTGAATACGCTGTGAGTGCACAGTGAGTGAACAGTGAGTACACAGTGAGTACACAGTGAGTGCACAGTGAGTGCACAGTGAATACACAGTGAGTACACACCACAGTGAATACACAGTGAGTGCACACCAAAGTGACTATGCAGTGAGTGTGCACCACAGTGAGTATGCAGTGAGTGAGTACCACAGTCAATATACAGTGAGCACATACCACAGTGAGTACGCAGTAAGTACACAGTGAGTGCACACCACAGTGAATACGCAGTGAGTGCACAGTGAGCTCACACTGAGTGCACAGTGAGTACGCAGTAAACGCACAGTGAGTGCATAGTGAATGCACAGTGAGTGCACAGTGAGTACACAGGGAGTGCATAGTGAGTACACAGTGAGTACACAGTGGGTACACAGTGAGTGCACAGTGGGTACACAGTGGGTGCACAGTGAGTGCACAGTGGGTGCACAGTGGATGCACAGTGAGTACACAGTGGGTGCACAGTGAGTACACAGTGAGTACACAGTGAGTGCACAGTGAGCACACAGTGAATGCACAGTGAGTACACAGTGAGTGCACAGTGAGTACACAGTGAGTACACAGTGAATGCACAGTGAGTGCACAGTGAGTACACAGTGAGTGCACAGTGAGTGCACAGTGGGTGCACAGTGGGTGCACAGTGGATGCACAGTGAGTACACAGTGGGTGCACAGTGAGTACACAGTGAGTACACAGTGAGTGCACAGTGAGCACACAGTGAATGCACAGTGAGTACACAGTGAGTGCACAGTGAGTACACAGTGAGTGCACAGTGAATGCACAGTGAATGCACAGTGAGTACACAGTGAGTGCACAGTGAGCGCACAGTGAGTACACAGTGAGCGCACAGTGAGCACACAGTGAGTACACAGTGAGTACACAGTGAGTGCACAGTGAGCGCACAGTGAATACACAGTGAGTACACAGTGAGTGCACAGTGAATGCACAGTGAGTGCACAGTGAGTACACAGTGAGTGAACACTGAGTGCACAGTGAGCACACAGTGAGCGCACAGTGAGTACACACAGTGAGTGCACAGTGAGTACACAGTGAGTGCACAGTGAATGCACAGTGAGTGCACAGTGAGTGCACAGTGAGTACACAGTGAGTACACAGTGAATGCACAGTGAGTGCACAGTGAGTACACAGTGAGTGCACAGTGAGTGCATAGTGAGTGCACAATGAGTACACAGTGAATGCACAGTGAGTGCACAGTGAGTACACAGTGAGTGCACAGTGAGTGCACAGTGAGCACACAGTGAATGCACAGTGAGTGCACAGTGAGTGCACAGTGAGCGCACGGTGAGCGCAACAGTGAGCGCAATAGTGAGTGCACAGTGAGTGCACAGTGAGTATACAGTGAGCACACAGTGAGTGCACAGTGAGTATACAGTGAGATCACAGTGAGTGCACAATGAATACACCATAGGTGGAGTTTTTCAAGACGTTTTTCCAGAAACTTGGCAGTTGGCTCTGGGATTTGTTGTGTGGGAATGAGCTTGGTCACTTACTTAACAACTGTATCCATATGTCCTGTAGCTGGGGCTGCAGGGGCATCGCCAGGCTCCCAGTCTGGTGAAGACAGAGAAGGCAGCAGTACGGGCTGGGGTGTTGCACACAGAACCGGGAACACAGGTGTACCAAGATGCCATACACCAGGAGGCCAGAGACATGGGATGAACCAGAGGTGGAGCTTAGGGGCTCCTCGCAATCAAGGTGGCCAGAGAAGGTTGGCAGGCAGGCTCGCAGAGGAAACACAGCAACAAGGCTTATCAATGGAACAGTGCGTGCCAAGGCCCTGGGGCAGGGACAGCCTTGAGGCTCTGAGGACAGTGATTCTCTTATCACCTGGCTCCCAGAGGAAACAGAAGGGCTGGGTACCCTGATAAAGTGTCCCTCTGCTTTGGTTGTGTCACACATGATGTTATAACCCAGAGCCCTCTCCCTACTGAGGAGCACACCCAAGGTGTGGGGAGCCACTTAAATGGAGGTACCACTGACAAGGCCAGAGTTAAGGGTGTGGAGGAAATTTAAATCGTTTGGGTTACACTCTCATGTCCTGCCTGCTTGACTCTCTGGGCCAGCCTGGCATTCGGCGTCTCAGGCGTCCTTATACTGCTATATGGCTTTGGGTCCTTTCAGTTGTGGGCCACATGGCCTCTCTTCAGGGGTTACACCCAGCTGCTCTGGAGCCAGGCAGTGCTAGAACCCTAAGCTGAGCCTTGGCTGTCTTTAAAACAGGGGTGGGGCGGAGGGGGCAGGCGGGTGTTGGTGTGGCTCCTACTAAAAGGGTTGGCGTGTGGGTTATGCCTTTATCCCGCTGGGCGGGCATTTCCCATGGAACCCACCAAATGGTGCCTGTGTCTTTGCAGTGAGATGGTAACATTACATAGGTCCCATGCTGTCGGCATGGTTTCATGATCTAGATCCCTACGTTTTCCTGAACAAATTGTGATGGATTCCCATTCAGCCAGGAGACATTTCCAGGCACATTGTCATGGAAGCACTTTGCTGTCTCACAAGCCATGACGTGGTTTGGGGAGATCGTGTGTGTGTGTGTGTGTGTGTGTGTGTGTGTGTGTGTGTGTTTGTGTGTGTGTTTGTGTGTGCATGTGTATGTACACGAATGCATGCATGTGTGTATATGTGTATACATGCACATATGTGCATGTGCACTTGCACAAGTGTGTATACATAAAGGTAGTGAACCCAGGACTAGGCCACTGGTCTGAGTAAGCCCCAGTGTGTGACAGCCACGCCCAGCTCTTTACCTGGGTGCTGGGAACTGAACTCCAGTCTTTTTCGTGCTTGGCGAACGAGAGCTTTTCCCCACAGAGCCATCTCCCAGCCCGGCCTGAGGAGGTATTTGAGCATGAGGTACTCAGAAGAAGAAGCCAGAGAAAGGGTGGGGGAGGGTTGGAGGCCTGAGCCTTGGGGTGACATCTCGGCTTGCCTCTGAGGCTCCGTGCCACCTGGTGCTATGATGACAGGTCTCATCCAGCGTGCACTGATATGTCGCTGCCCAAGTCCAGATAGGGCACTTTGTGCGGCAGAGGGTCTTCTCAATGTCACCCGGAGGGGAGCATCTGTGGGGCTCAGGGCTCCTCACCCTCTCTGACCGCTTGGCTTCTCTGTTGAGACGTTCTCCTTTTCCGTTCTGAGAGTCCTTCTAGGGAGTGCACAGACCGGAACTACCTTGAGGAGGCTGAGTGGCGAGGGCCCACAGGAAGTTCTCAGACGTGACCAGCTTTGTTGGTGGAGTCATGAGTCAGCCAGAATCGCCCCTCCCAGACTGCACTGCGATTTCTGGGAAATAAAGGCTTCTTACATGATATATTTCCTTGGGAGCAAACTTTGAACCAGCCTCTTCATCACCACATCATGCTGGCTGAGGAAAACATCAGTTGGCACAGTCATTCCAATTCCCCCCCCCCCCACACACAAATGCACACTCACATATGTACACACACACACACATACCCCACATAATTAATATGTGTGCATGCATGCGTATATGTGCATATATGTGGATACATAGGTGGATATCTCACATATTACTCACAAACACAGCACATATCATATCCTATTTATAAACACATTACACACAGACATGGGTAATATATACTTATTTAAGTTCCAACCCCTCTAATTTGATAAAGGAGAACATAAGTTAATTTTAACACAATAGCTGAACTATACAACTTTACAATGTATAAATTTACTTCCTAAAATTATAGCACCCCTAAGATGTATCTTTGAAAAACATCCTTTCTTCTCCTTGTTATTCCTCCTCACATGCATAACAGCCCCAGATTTGAGTCAGTTTCTCACATGTCAACACAGGGTTACGCTTGAGTCATCGCTCCCTCACCACCACCTGGTGGTGACGGTGACGGTCTCACCGAAACTGAGAGCAGCCGTCTAGAGAGCTGCATGGGTGATCACAGTGACAAAGAGAAAACAGGAACAAATGCAAGGCAAAGATGCTAAGAGCACACCTCCAGGGGGCTGGGGCCATTGCCAGCCTCCCGGAGGATGAGCTTGTCATGTCTCACCCCTCAACGTGACCTTGCTGTGGCTGTACTGCTCTGGGGACTTTGAAAGTCTGAGAGGTAGCTGTCCCCTTCTTTCTAAACTCAGCAAGCTGAGGCAAGCCTGCAGCTTCTTGGAGTTGTCAAGATGGTTTGAGGTGACCTGGACAAGCGGTGTACAGAAATGGTGTGTCCTGCCAGCTCTGCAGGACATGCACACTTCTTTGAATCTACTCCCCTTTGTAGTGGTGATGGGGGTGGGGTGGGGTGTCCACAGATACGGCTGTGTCCCAGTGAAATTTTGTTTTCCCAGACAAGGGCTGGACTGGGTCTGGGGGCTAAGTCTCCCGAGTCCTCCTTAACAGCTGTGAACCACTATTATTATTTGGTCTTGCTATTGGGTCCCTGGTTTGGTTAAGATTCCAACACATGCCAGGTGTGGTGATGCACACCTTTAATCCCAGCACTTGGGAGGCAGAGACAGGCAGATCGCTGTGAGTTCAAGGCCAGCCTGATCTACAAAGTGAGTCCAGGACAGCAAAGGCTACACAGAGAAACCCTGTCTCAAAAAACCAAAAACCAAAACAAAACAAAACTTAAAAAAAAAAAAAGATCCCAACACACATAGACCCATGCTAGATACACAGAAATGCTCCGTGAAAACTATGTAACACCTCTATAAGTTTGAATCCTGCTGCAATGACTTGAAAAACAGAGAAGCAACAGTTTTGTGGTTGTTTGTCATCTGTGGATGCTGCTGCTCTGTACATACCCCTGCTGTGTGTGTGCCCCTGCTGTGTGTGTCTCTGCTGTGTGTGTGCCCCCGCTGAATGTGCCCCTGTTGTGTGTGTGTGCCCCTGCTGTGTGTGTCCCTGCTGTGTGTGTATGTCTCTGCTGTGTGTGTGCCCTTGATGTGTGTGTGGCCCTGTAGTGTGTGTGGCCCTGCTGTGTGTGTGGCCCTGTTGTGTGTGTGCCCCTGCTGTGTGTGTCCCTGCTGTGTGTGTATGTCTCTGCTGTGTGTGTATGTCTCTGCTGTGTGTGTATGTCTCTGCTGTGTGTGTGCCCTTGATGTGTGTGTGGCCCTGTAGTGTGTGTGGCCCTGCTGTGTGTGTGTCCCTGTTGTGTGTGTGCCCCTGCTGTGTGTGTGTCCCTGCTGTGTGTGTGCCCATGCTGTGTGTGTGCCCCTGCTGTGTGTGTGCCCATGCTGTGTGTGTGCCCCTGCTATGTGTGTGCCCCTGCTGTGTGTGTCTCTGCTGTGTGTGTGCCCCTGCTGTGTGTGTGCCTCTCCTATGTGTGGCCCTGCTGTGTGTGTCTCTGCTGTGTGTGTGGCCCTGCTGTGTGTGTGTTCCTGCTGTGTGTGTGCCCCTGCTGTGTGTGTGGCCCTGCTGTGTGTGTGCCCCTGCTGTGTGTGTGGCCCTGCTGTGTGTGTGCCCCTGCTGTGTGTGTGGCCCTGCTGTGTGTGTGGCCCTGCTGTGTACCATTGGCCCCTGGTGCCTAGATGAAGTCATGATGTGGCCATACAGTCACGTGTCTGAACTATAACCACCCCCCATGGCATGTTTGCTTGTAACAGTTGCAGAATAGATGCCCCTGGTACCCGGATCTCATTCCACACTTAGGCGGTCAAGGGCCTGAGTTCAGCCCCAGGGTTTGTAATCCCAGTCCTGGGTTGGCAGTTACAGGAGCATCCATGGGGCTGGCTGAACTAGCCTAACTGGGGCATTTCAGGTTGGTGAAAGATGCTGTCTCAACAAACAAACAAAAAGTGGGCAGCTCCTGAGGGATGCCTCCCAAAGCTAAGCTTGGACCATACGGGTGCAACACATAGTCACACTTGTGTGTGTGTGCGCGCGCGCGCACACACACACACACACACACACACACGCGCGCGCGCGCACACACACACACACACACACACACACGCTGAGACGCACACACAGATGCATGCACAGTCACATGCACAGACACACACACAGACGCACTCACTCACACACACACGCACACACTTCCAGGAAAGCGAAACCAAACACGGCCCTTGCTTTCTGCTCCAGGGCTCTTCTTCTAGAATGGAGAACAGCTCTCTACTCAGGCTAAGGCAGCAGTTGTCACCGTGTAGTTTGAGTTAACAGAGGCCAAACAGTGGGAAGCTCAAAATTCTTTTGGTCTCCGTGGCAAAACCAACTTTGTGTTATCAAACGAGGACACCAGGAGGAGTTGAGCTCACTGGATGGAAGCTAACATTGCCTTTGGAGAGAAGGAGTTGGTCTGGTGCTGCCTATCCCGGGCCTGACACAGCTCACCCTTTCCTCTAGACCTTCTTAGTAGCAAGGGCCAGGATCCTGGCCACTGAGCTGTGACTGTGGCCACTTTCTAAGTGGGTGGCCGGCCTGGCCCAGGTTTTCACTGCATCCTTTCTGCAACCCAAGCATCACAGTTCATTCTCTTGTGTCGCTCTGGTCTCTGGATGGCTCAGCCCTTCCTTCTCTCTAGGACCTTGACGCCAAAGAGCCCCGTGCAGCTATCCTTTGGCCTTTGACAACTCTGGACAGAAGTTATAGGTTCTTAGGAAGACTGTCCCAGAAGGGGATGTGCTCACCTTGGGTCCTAGCAGAGCGCTAAGATGTCAGTCTGTGATTGGTGGGAGTGTTGACTGGGACAGCTTGGCTGAGGCACCACGTGCCAGCTTCTCCCATAACAAAATTACTGCTTCTCTCTGCGCGTCACCCCCACCCCCACCAGGAAGTATGTGAGTAGATGCACCCACACACCAGGGAAAGCCTTTAAGTTCTATCTCTGGCAAGGATGCTATGAAGGAGTTTGTGGACAGCCCAGTGGTTTATGTCCTTCATACTGCCCCACTGATTTCAGGACTGTGCAGTACACCATGCGCATGACAGTTATGGCTGAAAAGCTCTGGTGGGGGAGAGCTCTGGGGGGGCGGGGAGAGCTCTGGGGGGGAGCTCTGGGAGGGGAGAGCTCTGGTGGGGGAGAGCTCTGGGGGGAGGAGAGCTCTGGGGGGGGGAGAGCTCTGGTGGGGGAAAGCTCTGGGGGAGGAGAGCTCTGGGGGAGGAGAGCTCTGCGGGGGGAGCTCTTGGGGAGAGAGCTCTGGAGAAGAGCTCTGGTGGCCTCATCCTTTTCCCCTCATTCTTTTGTACTTACTACTTTGAATTGTTTTCTAAAGAAGAATTCTCTCCAGGGCTGGAGAAGATGGCTCAGTTGGTATAGTGTATGCCACACAAACGTGAGGACCTGAGTAAAAGGCAGGCAAGCTGGTGCAAACACGTAGGGGATGGAGACAGGAAGATTGCTAGGGCTCAGTGGCCGCCCAGTCTATCCATCCAGGGAGTTCGAGGTTCAAGGAGAACTTAGCTGAAAGAATAAAGTGGAGATGTGATTAAGAAAGACACACAAAGTAAACTATTAATTTTCACACACACACACACACACACACACACACACATGAACACACATACAAACACTCTCCTATGTGCATACATGAATCTCCCCATAGACATGAACACTCCCTACATACACATGAACACAGACTCTCCTATATGCACATATGAACAACACCTCCGACACACACACAGATACACACACATACACATAGACACACACAAAGTGTCTCCTCTCCCTGGCTGATTTGTTTTTAACTCTGTTGTGACTCTGTCAGTATACACATTTGTTTATATTTATCTTATTATTTATGTCCTAACATAGAACTATCTTGACTTATTTTCTTGCTCAGTGTTAGCCTCCGAGAACATCCGCGTCCTTTTGACACACTCTAAAGCTTTGGATGAACTTGTTTTGAGGAGCAATGGTCCTCTACTTAAGGCGCCATGCACTACTAATAGATATGGCACACACTGCAGACGCGGGTCGGAGCGTGCTCCCTACACACGGCCCGCCACACAGCGTGCTTAGAGGCTCCCTGCAGAATGTCCGCTGTTTGCGTTTGTTGTCTTAGTCTTCTCTGGTTGGCTTGGGCTGTAGCTCACTCCCGCTGCCCAGCGCCTTCAGAGAGGTCGTCACTGCAGGATGATTGGCTGAAAGAAGCCAAAGTCTGATACTTTCAAGTTGGAGACACCCCCGGTGCTTCACTGTAGACTGATTCACATCACAGGAAGGTGCTGTTCTTGTTCAGAGGGCAGTGGGGGGCTGTGGGGTGCAGATTCTGGCATGCGCTAGCTCTCGGATGGAGCTGAGGTCAGCTGAGGATCTGAGAACAGGTGCAGCATGCAAAACAAGACCCACGGGCAAGTGTGTGTACACGGGCTGCCAGACTTGGGCAAGTGTGGACACAGGTGCCAGGTGCGTTTCCTTCAGGCCCTTCAGGGGCTCCTGGGAGTAGAAAAACAGGAAAGTTGGACAAGATGTCCCCTGGGTGCACAGTAGGCGAACTGGCAATGTGCGTGCCAGAGGGTGACCCAAGTACAGTCGACCACTTCCCCGCTAACGTCACGGGTGCCACACCCACTTGAGTCTCCTTCCTTGGCTGTGGTCCGGGGATGAGTTTTTGCAGACTTCTGATTTTTCTTTCCCTTCTCTCTTGACTCTCAGGGCTCCCACATCCTAAAACTCAGGCTGCTCTACCCAGCGATGCCCCCCGCCCCTGTGCTGGCACCCTCTCTGGGAGCCCAGCCTGCTTTACTGCTGTCATGACGTGCTATGGTGGGAGAAGTCAGGCATTAGCTATCTCAGATATGGGGCCCCAGCAAGCACTGAGGACACAGCCTGTAGCTTTGTGTGGTGACCACAAGGCATCTGTATGCTGCATGCAGTGGCTCAGGGCATCAATTCGGGTAACGGTTGCACAGCATTTGTTAAGTATAGAATGTTACTAATAGTCCAGGCTACGAGTTTGCACAATAGCTAGTGGGGCATCTATTCTACAGACTGCTAGAAAGTAATAGTTTACATGTGAACTTAAGGCTACCTATGAAAAGGTGTCACCCCTCCCTCCCTCCCTCCCTTCCTCCCTCCCTCCATCCATCCATCTAATCACCGGTCCCATATATACTCTACATTTCCTGGGTCTTAAGAGTAACTTTATATTCTGGTGGCAGCCTCTATCCTAATGAGAGACTTAAGTGTGGTTATGGTTTAATAGTTTTAAAACTAAAACACTGTTTTTTAATTTTAAAAAAATTTTATGTGCGTTTATGTTTTGTCTGTATGCGTGTGTGAGGATGTCAGTTTCCCTGGAACTGTCGTTGCAGGCAGGTGTGAGCTGCTATGTGGGTGCTGGGAATTGAACCCACGTCCTCTGGAAGAGCAGCCATTGCTCTTAACTGCTGAGCCACGTCTCCAGCTTTTGAACATAAAACACTATGATTTCAGTTACTAATCAACTAAATTAATGAGCGTATGTACTCACTCAAGGTCACTGTATATATAGTGTGTAGGTCACACATATGTGCCATGTAACCAGATGGAACAGGATAAAGGGACTGAGGGATGGGGGGGAGATTTTGGAGGAAGATTTCCAGTGGTCTGTGGTGTCTGTGAAGGCAGCTCACCTTCCTCACCGACCCCTGCACTCCACAGTGAGATGCAGACTGTTGATGACTCCGTGGGCAGTTAGGAAAGGAGTTGCTTCCCACGGCTGACAAATAAGTGGTGAGGGCTTTTAATCATGCTTACACTTTCCTCCTAAGACCTTTGATCTTAATGGTCAAGTTCAGATAGAAGGAAATTAAGCCCATAAAATTAAGCAACGGGAGAAAGCTTGCTTTCTTACTTAGAGCAAGCCAGCGAGAGTGTGGCCACCGAGTCCTTACGTCATCTGTGGTGAGGTTTGGTGCCGGCGGGAGTGTGGGGAAGTAGAAAAGGAAGCTTACAGGCTTAAATGCTGGTGGACGTGGGACACATCTCAGGAAGAGTGGAGAGTTTGGGCTCAACTAACCCTCTCCCGGCGCATGGTCCTTTTCTGATGATTTCGGTAGGCACTGGTCACCCCTTCTCACAGAAAGGATGGAGATTGCCGTGTGGGCACTTCCGCTCTCCTTCTCATGGTCACAGTGCCCTGTTCCTCAGGGCCCGAGTCTCAGCCCCACAAGACAGCCTTTGGTGTCACTCTTCAGGTGCTGGCCTGGATCTTGGTGAGCAGGCTGGGCTGGCTGGCCAGTGGCCCTAGATCCTGCTTTTGCTTACCCAGCACTGGGGTTACAGGTGAACTCCAAGAGGCCTTTGGCGCATGAACTCTGGGTATCAAGCTCTTTGCTAACTGAGCGCCTGCCCACCTGGAAGTCTTTATGTTTAAAGAGCTTCTCTGGATTTCCTTATTCTAACATTTAAATCATGTAACTAGACTGTTTGTCCCTTTTCATCATGACCCCCGCCGTCTCATTTAGACTATGAGTGAATATGCCTCACTGCCACCTCTAGTGTCCCTGTGTCATTCACCACAGCCTCTCTGGTAGACTAAGCAACAAGGCACCCGTAAACCAGGGAAACCATGTCATGGTACTCACCTGGTGGAGGAGGGCACAGAGGCTCCCAGCTTCAAATTCTATAGGAAGACACAGAGCACTCAGTCCCCTGGGCCCTCTCCTGCCCTCTTCTGTCGCATGGTCAACCCTATGGAGGGAAAACGCACAAGACTTCTTCCATCTTGTCTGTTTTTGGTCTGTTTCTTATTTGAGTCAAACTGTGAATTGTTTTATGCTGTTTCTTACATGGCAGTTTTCATAAACTCTATTTGATGAGCTATAAAAAGAGTCCCAGGACAGAACCTGAAAGTGTGGAAGTGTGTAACACCCTGCACACACCAGAGGCATGCCCGTGCAATGCAAATGACACAATTAAAGGACAAATTCCTTAGGAACGCAGTGTAGAAAACCAATACATGTGAATACTTACCACTTGTGAAGATGACATTGGAGTCAAATGGGGCTGTGCATGTGAGCACATCTGAGCTGTGCACAGGAGAGAGCAGTGGGGCTGTGCATGTGGGCACGTTTGAGCTATGCACAGGAGAGAGCAGTGGGGCTGTGCATGTGAACGTGTCTGAGCTGTGCACAGGAGAGAGCAGTGGGGCTGTGCGTGTGAGTGCAGTCTGAGCTGTGCACAGGAGAGAGTAGTGGGGCTGTGCGTGTGAGCACATTTGAGCTGTGCACAGGAGAGAGCAGTGAGGCTGTGCGTGTGAGTGCAGTCTGAGCTGTGCACAGGAGAGAGCAGTGGGGCTGTGCGTGTGAGCACATCTGAGCTTTGCACAGGAGAGAGCAGTGGGGCTGTGCGTGTGAGCGCAGTCTGGGCTGTGCACAGGAGAGAGCAGTGGGGCTGTGCGTGTGAGCGCAGTCTGAGCTGTGCACAGGAGAGAGCAGTGGGGCTGTGCGTGTGAGCGCAGTCTGAGCTGTGCACAGGAGAGAGCAGTGGGGCTGTGCGTGTGAGTGCAGTCTGAGCTGTGCACAGGAGAGAGCAGTGGGGCTGTGCGTGTGAGCGCAGTCTGAGCTGTGCACAGGAGAGAGCAGTGGGGCTGTGCATGTGGGCACATTTGAGCTGTGCACAGGAGAGAACAGTGGGGCTGTGCGTGTGAACATGTCTGAGCTGTGCACAGGAGAGAGCAGTGGGGCTGTGCATGTGAACATGTCTGAGCTGTGCACAGGAGTGAGCAGTGGGGCTGTGCGTGTGAGCGCAGTCTGAGCTGTGCACAGGAGAGAGCAGTGGGGCTGTGTGTGTGAGCATGTCTGAGCTGTGCACAGGAGAGAGCAGTGGGGCTGTGCGTGTGAGCGCAGTCTGAGCTGTGCACAGGAGAGAGCAGTGGGGCTGTGCGTGTGAGCGCAGTCTGAGCTGTGCACAGGAGAGAGCAGTGGGGCTGTGCGTGTGAGCGCAGTCTGAGCTGTGCACAGGAGAGAGCAGTGGGGCTGTGCGTGTGAGCGCAGTCTGAGCTGTGCACAGGAGAGAGCAGTGGGGCTGTGCGTGTGAGCGCAGTCTGAGCTGTGCACAGGAGAGAGCAGTGGGGCTGTGCGTGTGAGTGCAGTCTGAGCTGTGCACAGGAGAGAGCAGTGGGGCTGTGCATGTGGGCACATTTGAGCTGTGCACAGGAGAGAGCAGTGGGGCTGTGCGTGTGAGCGCAGTCTGAGCTGTGCACAGGAGAGAGCAGTGGGGCTGTGCGTGTGAGTGCAGTCTGAGCTGTGCACAGGAGAGAGCAGTGGGGCTGTGCGTGTGAGCGCAGTCTGAGCTGTGCGCAGGAGAGAGCAGTGATGCTATCATTCCTTCTCCTCCATCATTTCACTATCACCAGCAGTCAAGCCATACCCTTATGGATTTATGACCCAAGAGATAGTAGGTCTTGCTCAAGAGCTGTCTGCACCTTCTAATCTATTAAATAACACTTTATTTGAAAGTAAAAATAACATGATATCATAAACTATGTTTGTTATGAATTAGTGTTGCCTTAGGAGAAAGAAGGAGAATAGGATAGAACAATTAATAAAATATCATGAGGGCAAGCAAAGCTTGGTTAGTTACGTCCCATTGTTCATTCCTTAAAAAGTCAGGCTGTTCCCAGCATTAGCACCCTGCTCACGTGCACAGTGGTTATGAGCGTTCATGACGGCTTGTCTGTCCAACTCATATCCTGATGGATGAGACTTTTAAAAAATTTTTGTTAAATATTTTTTACATATACATTTATATTATTCATACATATAAAATAAACTACCTGCAGCAAGAAGAACCATAAAACAATCAGGAATTATATATATGTTACATTCATAATGTTTTGGCTATTTGTATTTGGCAGCCTTGATGAAAACATCTTCCCTATCTTGGTGGGTCTAAGATTCTGAATGTAAATCAATATCTATCATATCTCATCATTATCAACATAAAACATCTATCTAGACCTAAAAACATCTTAACCCCTAAATAGCTAAGCTTAATTGTAAAACTAAGCTACCTGGTCTTCAGCCCCATCAGAGACGTAAGGTAGCCACTGATGCTTGTTCGTCTGCCCGTCTGCGGCCCTAGCATGAGCCACTGCTCTCCGCATTTTAACATGGGTTCTGGATATTGAACTAGGATCCTTATGTGGTATAGAAGCTCCTTTCTTCCTGGGCTTGTGGAATTCAGTGCTGTATTTCATGTCTCACTAGACCACCAGCCTCTAAGAGTTAACTGCAGGGCAGAACGAGAGGAACTTCACACAGCCCTTGTGTCTGTTGTACGTGTAGCTGTGTTTACACCTTTGTCGCGTCAGGTAGGAAGCGTTAGTCTTAAGTGAGTAGTCCTAAAACACCTGAGGACTACAAGAGGAAAATGTCATTTTCTTACACAGTTCAGGTCAGTGTCAAGGGCCACCCACAAAGAGAGAATGGCCTCTAATCCTTACAGAGTGCCGGCCACGTCCTAATGGCTCAGTTAGGTCTGGTGGCCAGTCTGCTGTAGGAGAGCTCTCTCGCCGTTTGCTGCGGTTGGTGTTTGTCTTTGGTTGTATCCAGAAATGGCCCCGGGGATCCATGAGACACAGGAACTGGGCATGTCTCAAACTCACCGAGGGGACTCGACCCTAAGTCCCCCACATATTAGATAGTTCCTGAGTGTTTAGAGGAGGAAGGTCTGACGATGGGTCAAAATGATGCAGGGCTTCCCGTGCCAGCCCGGGCTTTCTCTCTTGGTCATAGGGTATTATCTTTACTGCTTCGGCCACATAAGTGCTGGAGCAATGATCTCCAGCCACCTGTAGGGCCACCCAGGCCAGATGCAGAAAAACGGGATTTTATTATGGGAAAGGGTGAGGTCGCAGGTTTATCGTTCCTGGTGGGAATTCCTGCTTTTCAGGTTGTTCCTGAGCTTACATGTGAACACTGTTTGAGGCCCCCTCCATGCTCTTACTTTATAGTCACAGGGCAGAGCATAAGCCACAGTCCAGTGAGAAAAATTCCTTTCACAAACTAGTGAAATCAGCGAGTGGATTGATAGTTTATCTGAATTAGCGCCTAGGTCTCGGGGGCCACCACACCCAGCTTTCACGCGCGGCTTTTTGTTTCTTACCATGGCCTCTGAGGGTGGCACGCAAGTGTTTACAAGGCAGGCACTTTACTAACCCGAGTTACAACCTTCCTAGTCCTCGGTTTACGGTCTTCTTGTCACAGCCACCTCCTGTTGTGCCACAGCTCCTTCATGAGGGGTGGGAGAAGGTGGGTACCCTGTCTTTTCAGTAGACTCCGCCCAGTGTTGGGCGTTAGAGTGAGGGGCTAACGCTTCACCCCGTTCCCTCACGCTTAAGTCGTGAAGTCACAGATTTAGTGGCACACACCCGGAGCCGCCAACCCCCCCAACACGGCCCAGTGTCTAGCACTCAGCTACCAAACCGTGGCCCATAAGACATCCCGGCTCACTTTAGGCAGTGTAGACTGTGTCTCAGCCATGATTACTTCTCTAAATTGTGGGTCTCAAACTTATAGTCTCAGGATCCTTTTATGTTCCTAAAAGCCAGAAGTGTGAAGAATAGGTTTTTTTTTTAATGTCAGTTGTGTCTGTTGACACTCACAGGGTTAGATAGGGAGCCAGAATATTTGAAGCATCTACTTACAAACTCACTTATAAATGACAGCAATAAACCTCCATTTTAACATAAACAGTATGCTTTTAAGAAAAATAACTATACATAATAAGTGTTTAGAGAGAAAAGTATGTTAGTTACCTGTTTGACAAACCTCTTTAGTGCTCGGCCTGAAGTCTCAGTGGGCTCCCACGTGTTTACGGGAGTGTGCCTGGTCTGTTTTGCTCTGAGGCAATGCAGAGCCTCTGGCAAATGTCCTTGAACATCTGTGAGGGATGGGGACAGGAAAGGGAAACACTGCTTCATGTATCAGAAAGCACTGTTGATCTGCACAGTCCCTAATGGGCCTTAGAACCCTAGGGTGCTCCTGGACCACGCTTGGATAACCGTAGCATGGAGCTTACCGTTTTGCTGTGCAGAGGCGCCCAGCAGTGAGCTGAGGGCAAATTCTCCGTCGTCCTTGAGCTATACTGTCATGGTTGAACTGTGTCTCCATAATCGTATGTCCTGACCCCTCAAGACCTCAGAGTGTGACGTTTTTGATAAAGGCTTCTCAGCGGTGATCAAGTTCAAGTGAGCTCTTTAAGGTAGGCTCTATTCTACTGCGAGTGGGGTCCTGGTTAAAAAGGCGGTTTAGACACAGAGAAGGGCATGCGCAAAGGGTAGAAATGTGAAAATGCAGCAAGAAGATGGGCCTAGGACCAGAGCAGTCCATTTCCAAGCCAAGGAGTCAGGTGTCAAGAAACAATCTGGTTGACACCTTGGCCTTAGATTTCAGCCCCCAGAGCTTTGAGGTGACGAGTTCTGTCTCTCCAGCCACCTAGCCAGTGACACTGTGTCTGTCAGCACCTCAGATGACCGTGCCCCACACTGCCCAGCACTGACACTGGGCTCAAAGGCAGCGATGAGACGCAGGCTGGCAGCTTGCAGAAAGTCTTCAGAGCAGAGGAGGAGGTGCCCTTCCTTAGCAGGAAGCGAGCGATGCTCTGAGAACTGGAATTCTCCACGGGGCTGGCACAGTGTCCGGCAGCTATAAAAGCCCTTTCCTCAAACACGTTGATTCTTTTGTTTAAACAGGAAATAGCTGATAATTTGCATGGCTGCTCAAGCCCAGTAACTCATGTTCCTGTGTGTGCACGTGAGGACCAGAGAGGGGGTCTCCAGGCCCGACTGACTTCTGCCTTCCAGAACCAGCTCTTCCCCTGCACCGCCCTGCAGTCGTGAGGCAGTGATGTGAGGCAGGGGACTTCCCAGTGTGGTTGCCCCTCTCTGTTGTCACAGCTCAAGTCCCCTGGCTGCTTTTCTTAGGGGAACGGGTACGGGTGGTCTCCGTGGAGTGGTTCATATGTGCCTCATCTTTGAAAAATCGTCACCGGCTTCCCGGATGAAAGTTCCTGAGGGTCCTGTGTGGGAGGACCGATGGAGGGTCCTGAAACATGTGGGGCAGGGATGGCAGTAACATTTTATTAGGCGTTGGCTTTTGGTGCGCACGCACATGGCAGACACACCACACGTGTTCTGATCGTATTTCGTTTGGAAAATAATAAAACTTAAAAGATAGAACTTTCTGTGTGGAGTCCTTATGAGGTGGAAGATATTAATCTGTCTGAAGAAAGGAAACAGTCTACGGCCTTTGGACAAGGCAGCTAGAGAGGCTCATGTTCCGCCCCTCCCCCCTTCCCTCAACTTTCCCCCCCAATGCCAGGTCTTTCCTCAGCCTGGAGGACACTGACACATCTGCTCCCTCACTGGCTTTAGCTCACTCCCTCACATGCACCTTCCAACTGCCCCCCCCCAGCTCCCTCTCTCGCTCTTCCTACCCAAGCTCCCACCTGACCCCCCCCACCTCCTCCCCCCCATCCTCCCTCCTCCCACCCCCACCCTGCCCCCCCAGGCTGTCACTCCCTGCATCTGTGCTCAGGCCTTACCTGAGGGTTCTGACAGCTCTGTGTGAGAGATGCTGCCCCCCACCTCCCGACTTGAGCTGCCTCCTGTCTTTCCTCTTATGCACCATCTTCCATCTTCCGTCCCAGTTCTCGCAAAGTGTGACATGGATTTGATCTGCCTGCGTCAGGAGTCCTGGGCTGGGGTGGGATTCTGAACACCTACTGAGGTCCTCGGTGTCGTGTCTTGCCCAGGAACAAAACAAGGTCTTACTTTCTTAATTTTCTCTATGAATCATTTGCTGATTGAGTGGGGGTGGGTTGAGCATTTACTTGGTAGGTAGTGAACATCACCGAGAAGCATCTAGGAGCTTCCAGAGTGTGAAGATTTAGTCCACCCTTGTTGAACTTACAAGAAATTTGTTCTTCTGAGTACAGTGTGTAAATAGAAAAGACCTCCCTACGAGGCAAAATTCTAACTTTTCTGAATGAAGTTATTTTGACTCTGGTCCCACCACTGTGTGTGGAGTAAGCCGTCCTTACGGTGACAGAAAGCCTGTGTTGCTATCGAAGTCCTCATGGGAGGTTATCAGGCTAGCAGAGGCAAGCATGCTTGTTGTGTCGTGTGGAAAGATGTGTGCCCAGTTGATCTTTGGAGGACACCCTGGTGGTGCCCACCCCTCTAGTGTTGTCTGATGAATACAGTCAAAGAATCGAGGCACCAGATGAAAAACAGTGACACGAGGAAAGCTCGCGTCTGAAGACTGCACCCTGGACCCTGAGTGGATGTTCCCTTCCTCCCATGAGCCTCTGTGTTCTCCAGCAGTTACATCTCTAGGGACCTGGGTTACCTGAAGAATGGACCTGGGTACAACACAGCACATTAGGGAAATCCTATCACGCAAGGACGGTCCTTCCGGGACAGTTTCAGCCTGGAAATTAAAGCGGCTGTGGTGGGCTGGGGGTGGGGCAAGGGGACTGAGGCCACAGGGTGGACGCACAGAGGGTGGCTTGAGGAAGGGATACCCACTGAGGGAAGTGGCCCAGGGGAGTGCTGAAGGGAAGCTGAAGTGTAGCGAAGCAAGCAAGCAAGAGACAAAGAGTAGGATAGGGGAGTGAGAGATAAGGTTGCCAGAGAGGCAGTGTGGAAGCCTTAGAGAGTCAGAAAATGGGCAGGGGGTGGGGGGTGGGGGAGGAGACTGGGGGTGGTGGTGGGGGGGGGGAGGAGACTGGCTCACTCTGCTGGGCAGGTTGTGAAGGGGAGCTCGCTGCTCAACGTGGTGGCACAGTGGCAGAACCGCACTGCTAGATGAGGGCAGAGAGCAGGGGCTGAAGAAAGAATTGTATAAGGAAGAGTCATTAAAGAGTTACAAACGATCTCAGTACTGACGTCCTGGTGGGGGTGGCTTGAGACCTTCCATGGGTACCAAAGCTAAGGCACAAGTGACCCTGAGGTGAAATGGCTCATTGTGTGCAGAGAGCCTATATGTAGTTTCCTGTAGTCGGCGCTTGGCTGTTTGCAAGCTCCGATGCAATGTTACCGTTTCATGACTTCTTCCTATACTATATTGCTTAGGGGAAAGCAGTCAAGAAAATAAAATTCATTAAAGATAGGATTGTTGGGGCTGGAGAGGTGGCTCAGAGGTTAAGGGCACTGACTGCTCTTCCGAGACCCTGAGTTCAATTCCCAGCAACCACATGGTGGCTCATAACCATCTATAATGTGATCTGATGCCCTCTTCTGGCTTGCAGGTGTACATGCAGATCACTGAATACATAATAAATAATCTTTTTTTTTTTTTAAAGATAGGATTGTGCATTTCAGTACAGATTTGGGGTTTTGTCTTAAATATTACTAGCTTGCTGTTCGCTAACTCTGTGGGTGGCCTGGAGAGCCGCCTGGCTGAAGGCTCGTCCCTGTAAGGCCAGCCGCTGTCCACCCCTGACACTCACACACATTGCTGTCTTTGGCTTGAAAGCAGACAAGGCATGTTGGGAGACAGTGGCTGGAAACGGAGAGAAAGGGCTTTGCTCTTAGGTAGATACTGCCTGTGTTCGTTGGGTAAATGCAGCTCAGGTAAACGCTGTGAAGAACAGTGTGGTTATGGGGCTGTGCGGGTACAAGGTCGTCTGTTAGGAGAGCTCCAGCCTTCGATGCCAGGGCCTATGGCAGCCTGCCTGTGTGGGCACCGCGTGGTGAGAGCTTGTGATGGGTCAGTGTTGACGTCAGTCCAATCTGCCTGTCTTCCTGAGCTCGAAAGCTCAGTGGTTAAGGTCTGACAGTGGCCCCGGGTGGTTTTCTGACTTCCAAGGATGAAGATGATTATTTTTCTTCAATCATTTTACGGTATGCCTGTGATCCAAAATCAGAAGAGCTAGGTGAAGGTGGATACACCGAGAGAAGGGACATGTGACTTAGCTCGGCTTCCAGGGAAGCAGCTCTTTGATGTTGTCACCTGGCAGTGCACAAGGATGGCTGTGTGTGCCGATGAACGTGCAACTTTGAAAGACCTCTTCACTCAGAAGGGAAGTCGCCTCGCAGGCCGCAGGCCCCTCCCCCTCCCCTCCCCCACTCCGTCTCCATCAGCAGGTACTTTGTGAGGTTCAGGATCTGTGTAGGGTTCACATAATTGTTACCCCAAAACTTCCCATTCCTCCAACAGAGAAGGGGAGTAGGTAGGGATTTCTGTGACATCCTCCTGCAGGAAGCAAAGAGGCACCAGTAACCTTATAATCCTGGGACTCCTGTGGAGGCTGCCCTGAGAGGACAGGCCACCTAGCTGGTATGGGGGTCAGCATGGTTTCTATGTGAACGAATCTTCGGGCTTTTAAAGAGCAGTTGGGACTTCCAAGGGAAATATATTTACTGAGCAGCTGAAGCCAGACGCCAGGAGAACCCCCGTTGAGTGTGATCAACGTGTGAGCGGTTAGGATTTATAATTCAACCATATGGGGGACTGATGTCAGCGCTCCCAGAGTTATAAAAACCCAGTCTCGCTGGCAAGCCCCTTGCTGGGGGCATTAAAAGTATAACGCCAACGGGGAGCACCCCGTCCCTCGGGCTACGTCATAGGAAAAGAATGAGCCCAGACCAGAGCCTGCATGCCTGCACAAAGGGGTTGGCACGCTGGCTGCTTGGTCCCCTTCCTGTGCAGCGACCTGGGGAGATTTATGTACTGGAAAATCTTCTGCAAAGCACAGGTTTAGCCTGATGGCCCCAGGGAAGGAGACGACAGACACTGTTTACCCAGAGGAGACGCCCACCTTGGCAAGGCCTGGACCCTCACAGAGGGGATCAATGCCACTTCCACGGTGGGCGTGAGTCTAAAGGAAAGAAAGGCCCGCAGCACTTGTATCTATGTTACACTGTGTGTGGCCTGAGCCTGTTATTACGGGAGGAGAGGTGGGAAAAGAAAGGAGATCTCGGGACCCCATGAAAATAGTGGCGACTATAGCTGTAGGCTCTTCTGCCAGCACCCCAGTTTCTGAATGACGTTTCATTGGAGACACATTCATTGTGAGTGGTGAATTTTACACATAGAACAGCTAGCATTTGCACACAGGCAGCAGAGGCACTGCAAGGCACAGAGCTAGCTCTAGGGCCCAAGCTAACTTATATGAAAATTTAAAAGTGTGTATTATGCGTGTCTGCACACGTGTGTGTGTGTGTGTGTGTGTGTGTGTGTGTTGGTGTGTGTGTGTGTGTGTGCATACGTGTTTGTGGCACTGCTTCCATGTGCATTGCATGTGTGGGGTCCAGAGGTTGTGCTGGTATCTTCCTCAGTTATTCTCCACAGGGTTTGAGACAGTGACCTCGGTAAACCAAAGGCACCGTTTCAGCTAGACTGGTTGCCAGTGAGCCCCTGGGGGTCTCCTGCCTTCACATCTGAGGGTTGGGGGTTTAAACATGTGTCACCACGCTCGACCTTTCTGTACACGCTGAGATGAAGCTCAGGCCCACGCTTCATGTAGAAGCCCTTCACCCACCGAGCTCTCGCCACAGTCCCCAGGCTGGCACCCTGCTGTTAGCACAGCGATGCCTATAGAGACACAGAATATTAAGAGCTGGAGATCGCACAGAGGAGCCTGGAGTTGTCTTCTAACCCAGGTTTGTGGAAACTTTTTAAACTGTTTCATCGGCAATAAATGTGCATCTTACCCCGTATCTGTGCAGATGGGGGAGGCCTTGTCTGTTGCATGCGGCAGGAAGAGAATGGTGCCAGTTAAATAAATCAGGTTTTATTTGGGTGAGACGGGGTCTTAACAAACGTTAGGGGACCAGGGCCCTCATTGAGAAGACTGGAAGGTTGAACCCCAGGGGACACTGAGGCTCTACCTAGTGCCTGATAGCTGTTCCCGGTGTGACCCTCCTGACACCTGCATGTCAAATCCACTGTGACCTCCGTTTCAGGGAACTATGTCCATTCCTTAAAACTTCAAGGCTGTTGCAAAGTCTTCCTCTTAGGGAAAGTTTTAGCTTGGCTGTTTGAAGGCGCAAGACAGACACCCAATGGGCATTAGCTGAGCTAGAGACAGAGCTGTGGGAGGAGGCCAGGACATCTGTGCCTTCCTTCTTCCCCTCGCCAAGGTTCTCCATTGTGCCAGAATTTTCTCATGAATAAAATTCTTGGAATTCTGCAGAAAACAATGGATCCATGTGTCAGAGATTCACGGAGGAGACCCATTCCAGATGGGTCTGTAATGTGCTGTATTTTTAGCATACGTGATTTCTGTAGAGGCCGAGCACACAGGGCTGCCTGGTTTTTATGGGCCTCCCTCTGAAGACCAGAGACATGCCGGCCTGTCCTCCCTTCAGAGAAGGGGTGCTGTAACAGAAGCATGGTGTGGAAGGTGCAGCCGGCTTGCCTGCTGTCATTTCTGTGCCTCTCACAGCCTCACTCGCCTGACTCTGCAAGACTCAGATCACGGATGGGGGTGGGGATGGGATCATGGCGGTCTTCACAGGCCGCTGTGGAAACGCCGCTGTACTGCTATTTGAAGACCCCAGCACGTTTTGGGGAAAGTTAAAAGGCATCATGTGGGGATGGGCTGGGGAGACGGCTCAGCGGGTAAGAGGGCCTCACCGTGCAAGCAGGAGTGTGGAGTTTGAATCCCCAGCACCCACATTAAAAAGTGGGGCATGGCTGCGTGCGCCTGTCACTACAGCCTAGAGGAACAGTCAAGCAGTTCCTAGGAACTCTCTGGCCAGGTACTCTAGCCAAGACCATGAGCTTCCGGTTCAGTGAGGAGCCCTGTCTCAAGGCAGTAAGTCACCTGATGTACAGGGGCATACATGATACCACACACATGTACTAGCGTGTGTGAGTGTCACATGCATGTGCACGCACAGCCATCCACAAGGCGTCATGAGTCACACTTCTCAGGAGCTTGAGAAGCGTAAGCTTCATGCTCTGTGCTAATCTAGAGAGATGTGCTGGATCCTTCTCCTCTTGTCCAGTGCTGGAACCCTCAGTGCTGTGCCACTGAGCCACACCCCCTGGCTCTCGACTTATTCTGGAGTAGACCGTAAACACGCCAAGAGCACATCAGGCTCCCTTCTGGACACAGCTTGTACTGAATCCGTTATCAGCATGGGATTATAACTGAAAACCAGCGAGAGAATGGGACTAGGGACGAGACAAGCGACACCTCAGGGGCCCAGGGAGCTGCCAGTGTGCTCCTGCGCAGAATAAAGATCCCGTGTTCCTTGCTGCCCTCGTCAGACAGAGGGGTGATTTAAAATGTAGTACGTCCTAAGGAGAAGTGACTAAGCACACGCAGGAGGTTGTGTAATCGTCCCCATATCCAGTTTATTAGAATAGTGTGTCTGGAGATGGACAATTCTGCTTCCAGCAATGTGAGGGCTTTGAATCAGTGACATCCGCCTTCACAAACGTGATGCTGATTTGCATATGTGCAGGCTTATACATTTTTTACTCACTGAGAGCTGGGTAGCTGTGGTCTGCACTACCTTTGTAGTTGAAGAGTTGAGACTCAGAAAAGGCAAGGCTGAGCTTGGTGAACGTGCCAGTAACTTCCTGGAGGGCTTTTTTTTATAAAGGGGTTCTGACTAAGATGTTCCCAGACAACTCCCAGCAAGCTCGAATGTAGAGCAGGAAGGATTCGAGACTTGACAGAATGGGGCATGCCTATCTGGGTTGGGGTGTTTTCCTCCCCCAGCTGGGACTGTTCTACAAAGCCTGTTGCCTGTTTTCTGGTACTTGTCCAGATTTCTCCTAAGTTTAGTTATTTAAAGTGAAAAAACAGGAGAAACCAAATAACGGGGCTGGGGATGTGGCCCCACTGTACAGTGCTTGCTGGCATGCAGGCAGTGCTGGGGATGTGGGTTTACTTTGGGGATGCAGCCCCTAAGAGCCAGCCCTTGCATCTGTAGATGGTCCTGTACCCCACTGCTGTGCAGAGAGCACTAAGGAGACTCGGGTTTAAAAACAGAGCACATGCTGTTGAGAAGAAGCAATGAGGGAAAGATGTGATTAAAACACATTGTATGCACGTGTGAAATTCTTGGGTAGTTAATAAGAAAATGGTCATGGTGACGAAGGCCTGCAATCCTAACATTTGAGATGTGGAGGCGGGGTTGGGGTGGGGGAGCCAGGGCAGAAGGTCATCTTCCCTCTGCCATGTGATGAGTCTGTCAAGACTGCAGGAGACCCTGCTTCCAACAAAAACCACCATCTTTTCACATCTAAAAGAATTACTAGACACCAGACAGAAGCGAAGACTTGTATAAGGTTATTCTCTGTGTGGCCTGCTGACATTGACTAGAAAAACAAAACCAAGAGTCAGGTGGGAAGAGTCCAGACAGCTCTGCGTGCGGACAGAGCTGGAGCCACAGGGCCAATTCCTCTCACTCACTCTGATCAATGTCCCCACACAGGGGGCTGTGGTTTAGGAAAAAAGGGAAAGAACTTAATAATATCAAATACATACATTTTTTAAATAGAGGGTGGTTTATTTTTGTTGATTTGTATGTACTATATGTTTATGGTGTTGCTCAGCGTACCCCAAACCCCTCACTCTCCCCTCCCATGAGGCCCTTTCATCGCCTATCTGCGTCTTCCTTCATGTCCTTCCTTTCTATCATCTATGTATCATCTATCTATCTATCTATCTATCTATCTATCTATCTATCTATCTATCTATATCAATCTATCATCTATCCATCCATCTATCATCTATCTATCTATCTATCTATCTATCTATCTATCTATCTATCTATCTATCTCAATCTATCATCTATCCATCCATCTATCACCTATCTATC